>NC_084908.1:4139759-4401087 GCF_949316345.1 Pungitius pungitius
AAAAAGGAGCACAGTTCAAGGGCAGAATAAGGGGAATACATACATACAGTACAGGTAAGCATAGCACCACTATAAACTGAATACTGGTGTTCTTTCGCTTTGTGTATGTGACTAGGAGAATTATATGAGAACTACAACCAGATTGTGTAGAGGAGAGGTGATTTGTGTATCTGTGTGGAAAGGGTTTGGAGGGGGGGGGGGGGGGGGGGGGGGGTATGTCTATAGTGTCCCCCTAAACAAAAATGTCATAGTTGGTGAAACATTGAAGAGGTACTTTTACTAAACAACACCTGTAGATAAGATTTCCCGTCTTGTGTGTGGACCCTTGTAGTGAAAAACAAGATTTTCTTTTCAACAACTCTGTTTCCTTCATCACAAAGCCTGTCAATGGTTCGCCACAGTTACAACATCCATTTGTCTCTTTTAAACACCTTTACATTCTTTGGGCTGGGTATCAGTGACACAAACTATAGACATTTCATCATTACCCTTTAGAGTAACGCCTTAAACACAAACTAGTCTATGGAGGATCTACATTTGTTATGTGATAAGTGGAAGATCTGGTTTCAGACTCTAGGACTCTCTCTGTAAATCCGGTCTTTTATTCCTCATATGTGGACAAAGTCAATGAGAGCAGTGTCCCCACTTCGAAGCACAAATCGCCAACCTAACGGAAAAATGCATCTCAGAGATGTTACAGCTTGAGTAGTAGT
This sequence comes from Pungitius pungitius, assembly GCF_949316345.1. Lineage (NCBI taxonomy): Eukaryota > Metazoa > Chordata > Actinopteri > Perciformes > Gasterosteidae > Pungitius > Pungitius pungitius. The sequence continues at coordinate 4,140,473 of NC_084908.1, forward strand.
TGTCGTGATAAGTCTTTTCTGAGCATTCTGCCATCATAAAACAACAGCACTGCCCGTCTCCTTTAGAGCCTGAAGGGTGACCAATGCCCCACATCCTTTCTTTTTTCAGTCACACATCTGTTTCCATATGAAAATATTACAGTGACAGTAATCATGCACACAAACACCCTCTCTGTCTGTCTCTCACACACACACACACGCACACGCACACGCACACACGCACACACACGCACACACACACGGACAAACATGTATTCAAGTTGAGCTGTCCCACACACAGGCTTGCAGAATACTGAGCCCTACCGGAGAGGAAGTTTCTTGAATAGTATTATTTTCTTTATACTGCAACGCAAGAACTGATTGGCTATCGCCAGGGAAATCACCAATACTGCCCCCCTCCCCCGGAGAGATACAAATAGTAGGAGAGGCTATATATTTATATATTTACCACACAAACACGCAGTCTTAACTACACTCGAGACAAAACAACACATTTTAAATGCTCCTTCTCCAATCATTACTCTTCCTCCGATTCCAAGGCTTTTCTGTTTGATATGGCTTACGACTGTAGTAGAGGAGCTGAGCCCATTTCCACCAACTCCATTGGAGATGGATGTGGGCCCAGCCCTGGTTTTGACCAGAGACAAGATAACTGAACTGCATGAGGGTTTCTGAGGCCTAGGAAGAGATAGAAGGATTAAAAACACTGATAATACAAAAAGACCGTGAGACAGTGAGCCGGTTCGCTGGTCTGATGAAGCCTTACTATACCAATCTAGGGGAATAGCTGGAAAAATATTCTTTTCTATATATTTCTTGCTTTACAAAAGGACAGGAAGGCTCTAAAATATCTGGGTCAGATTTGGTTTGAGTCACCACCCCTTCACCCCCTTTTCCTCCGGTCTTCGTTGCATCACTGTCTAATCCTTCTCGGTCCGGTTCCAGACAGAGGCAGAAGCAAAAAAAACATTCCACATTCCTGAGGATACAAGTACCATCCAGCAACTTCAAACCCTTACTAAGTCAATTATTGTAAGACACAAGGGAAAAGCGCGCGCGCGCGCACACACACACACACACACACCAACCACAGACACTCTCATGCACACTCATGCACACAAAGATTGTATTCCCAAAAACACGCTAGCTCACAGAATCACACCACGGATTACAAACAACTAGATCTCGACAGTGATTTACTGTACACAACCACATCAAGTGCTAAAGTTTCAGGAGGTTGAGGATATACTGTTTGTTACTTATAGGGCTCTCTGACTGTTAAAAAATAATCCCTACTATATACACACGCGTTAACTTTAATAGGGGTAATATCTTGTGGGAAAATATATATATACGCCTTTGTAATAGTCTGCTTGAAGTTAAACAAAAGAAAAAGATAATCAACTATGTTATTGGCACTTGGAATCACTAAACCCGTTATACGTACAGTGATCATTCTGCAAAGAATTCAGTTAAACTGTGATCTGCTTTCTTGCCAAACTTTAAATTTTTTACAAAGTTAAAAAGAGCCATTTTTGTCTCAGACACACTGTTCTAAAACACGACTTCCACAAGAAAACCCCAGCCCAACCAAACCGACAGAACTTTAAAGCCTTATCTGGACTGTTATTGTTTTTTTTTTTTTGGAAGGTGGGAGTGGGGAGACGGAAAGAGCAAATTATCACTCCATCTTTGACCAGAAAACACTTGAACAAAGTAAAAATTCATTTCTCAAAAGCGACTAATAAAAGCTTACAGTTATTCTTTCCATGCAATCATATAAAATACTACATTTCTGTTTCCTGTTATGGGCTATATTGGATATTTACAAGTTTTCTTTTTTGTATCATACAGTAAATCTGTACATGGTCAGACTTTGACACACCTTCGAAAAAACACAAAAAAAGGTCTGTTGTTACTTGTTTTTCCACAGAGACTGAAGCTCCCTTGCAGCTCAACCTCTGATAAAGGAAAAAGAGAACTTTAATCCATCCTGTTGCCACGGTGACAATCGAGTTCCTTGTAGAATCACAGGCTTTCCTCTTTCCTATGATTCCGTTCGTTCAGATGGAGGAAGGGAGAGCAATGGTTTTGTGTATGTATATGTGTGCATATGGGTGGAGAGGGCAAGAATGTTTGTGACGGCCTGGTGACCAAAAACAGACGTACGCAGCAATTCCTTAAAAGTCCCAGTGTCTCTAACCAATCAGGGCCTTACTGTGGTTGGCTGCTAACGCTGTCAGTCCTGTGCGACGACGGGGCTTTCTGCTGTTTCTGCGGCTGAGGTTTCAGCTGCTGCTGGTGCCTCTGGTGGTGAGACTGGTGGTGCTGCTGCTGCTGCTGTTGTTGTTGCCTTTGCTGCTGCTGCTGTTGTTGTTGTTGTTGTTGTTGTTGTTGCTGCTGCTGCTGCTGTGCCTGCTGCTGTGATGCCTGTGTGAATGTGCCCTGTTGTTGGAGTGGGAAAGCTGCCTGCAGAATAAGTTGGGTAGACTGGTTGCTATGGAGAAGATGAGTGCCCTGACAGAAATACAGTGCAGGAGCATTAAAAATGGAAGCAGTTCTTTAGTCCTTTAAAAAAAATGTTTTAATGAGTTGATTCAGTGAATTATGTGACTCATTGCACGATAAACACAAAAACACTGCATACCAATACAAGACATATATTGTATTTTGTCTGTTTAAATAAAAAATATTTGCTGCTCTCTACTGATACCTGGAGGAACTGCTGTTGCTGCTGCTGCCCCTGCTGGCCACCCGCAGCCACTACAGTGGTTTGGTTTTGGCCATCCGGTTGACCTTGGGGCGGTTGGGCTGGTTGCAATGTCAGAGTCTGGGTTTGACCTCCCTGCTGAATATACATAAAAATATAGTTTACACAGACCAACAATGGGACGCTGTCATATCAGCAAATCATATGGGGAATGTAGTTTGGAAATCCCTCGGATTTGGTTTAAATAGCATCACCTCTACTCATGATCACTTTCAATGCACTCTACGGAGCCCACTCTTCCAGATGGGTTTGGACTTGACAGACAAATGAAGAGGGATGGGGTCTACTGTGAAATTAATACAATTTATATTGGTTATATTGACGCTACAATATTTACTGACCTAGAGTGTAAATATTGCTGTCTTCTTGAAGACATTACATTGATGTCCTTGCATAATATCGGCATCAATTACAAAACATTTCTCCCATAAAGTCATTCATAAAGGTGAGAAAAGGCCATTTTCTCCCCACCACCTCCATGGCTCTCACAGCACTGAGTATGTGTGCCTCACAGACGGCCACCCCAATGGACTATAATGGTATATAAATAGTAGTACTGGTATACTGGTGCATGGCTGTAACGGCCGTTTTAGCTCTTTGGCAGGCAGTAAAATATGATCAACGAGTGCTTAGCGATTGGAGCTATTCGTCTAATGTGTATCGAGGATGAGTCATGGTTATAACTTTATAACAACAATGAATAACCCACAACTAATGTTTTTTAACTGGGTAAAACACCACAACGCAACGGTTTGCTACACACAAACAATCTGTAACACACGTTGAACTGCATGCTGGGCACAGATCGCCCAAAAAGATGCACCAACACAACGACAGGAGAAGTGAGCTGTTTGGAGGTCTTTTGGTTTTGTAAAAAACAACGTACGTTAGATCAGAAAACAATTTATTGCAAACGTTGTCCAGCTATTCAATGAATGAATGTCTTTACTCAATAAAAAGAATATCCTGATATACTGTGATACCACCAGAATCAAATCCAAAATACCGTGATATGAATTTTTGGTCATAGCGCCTAAATAGTGGTATAGTAGAGCTGTCAAAATGAACGCGTTTATTTATGCAATTATTGTGGGCGAGAGTAACTTTGTTTACAACTTTGTGTCGACCCCCGAAACGAATTCGCTGCATGCTGCTGTCAGTTAGACCGGAAAGACCGAGACTGTAGCTGAAGATGGAGAGAACTTTTTGCATTGGACGTAAAGCAAACAGAGGTGCGACATACTGTGCAGAGGAACTCCTCCACATCTTAAACGGAAGGGGAGCGAGTGGCAAAACGGACCACTTATGCAAAGTTAGCTGCTAGGCTACTTCCATCTCAACTTCAACGTTACTCTGCACTGCACAGAGTCTGCAGAGGACCACCACTGTGTCCCTAAAAGACTGTGGTTTGAAAACGTCCTGTCTAAATGTGGGGAGACTGTTGGCACTTCAAACAGACCTGTAAAATGAATAAGTTGAGAGCAAAGTCAACGAGGACAGCAGGAAGAGTTGGTAGTTCAACATGTTCCACCCGGTGAAATACTGCCTCAAAGACGATCAAATGTGTGTAGTTTTGTGTTTAAAAAAATACAATTAAACAACAGCATGTCCAAAATAAACGCTTTCCAATGTGATTATTCGTTCATTTATAAGATTTATGATTATTCGTTCATTTATAAGATTTAGTCTTCCAAAGAAAAACAAACTTTCAATCGCGATTAATGAGTTTCAAAATGTGAGGATAACCAGTCCATTCTTCTATCTATTGACAGCCATGATACAAAGTATAGTAAGATATAGTAGTTTTCCTGGTATCAGACAAAGTTGAATTAGTCCTTCTGTGCCTCATACCTGTTGCCCACCAAAGGGGTTGTATGCAGTGACCACCTGTCCCATGAACATGGAGGTGGGCACCATGACTGCTCCACAGGCCATCGGCGCCGTCACCAGCTTGGTCACCAGCTGCTGCCCCGCTGGGAACCTACAGAGGGTGAATAATGAAATCAAACAAGTTATTTAGACTAACAAATCTTTGTATACTGCATATACACATATGTCTGCAGAGCCTTAGGTTCAGTGAGAGTGAGGGGAGGTTTGAGTTTCAGGTTTGGTCGTCGTCTACCTACCGGATCTGTCGATCCTGCGTGAAGGTGGCCACTGCGGTGCCTTGCTGCGGGTTGGTCTGCGGCAGGCTGGTGCTGATCTGCAGCAAGTTGGGCTGCCCTGGCTGGGAAATCATCATGGTGTTGTACAGCGGAGCGGATACTGGGCCCTGGGGCGCGGGCTGTGGCTGAGGGGCTTGCTGGGGCTGACGCTGGGGCTAAAGAGTGGTGATGTGGGGGAGGAGGGAAGGGCATGATACAAATTCCATTTTAGTCTGCCTTGATTTGAACATACCAAAAAGTCAGGTCATAAACCTTAAACTATACAAGAAAACAGAAAATAAACTTGAGGATATTCTCAAACCCTGTTTTCATTCACCTTCCATAAAAGGTATAGTGTGTATATACAGTATATGTGTGTGTAGAAATTATATACAAAAAAAGGCAGAATGATTTTATTGCCCTGGTTGTTTGAAATGAATGTGACAAGATAACTTGGATCAACTTTGCTCATGGAGGGCGTTTCTAACATTAATGTGTATTTCCTGTGAGGTCCAACACTAACAGTAACGTGTTGCTCTTAAAGTCTTCTGGATGAGATGTACACTGCAACAGGGATGTCTTTGTGTCCTTTATCCAAATCCTCTACATGACCAATTAATATTAAAAAAAGGTTCACACAAGCCCAGTGTTCTCACAGGATCTCAAATATTGTGCACCAGATTCCCGTTAAACATACTTTTTTGGGTTAGGGTTAGGGGGTTTTGTCTGAGATCAAAAGAACAAACCTTTTTGTTGATAGTTGTGTCCTACCTGTGCGAGAGTGTTGGTCTGCTGCTGCTGTAGGTTCTGCTGAGGGGGCGGAGCCTGCTGCTGGATGGTGAGCTGCTGAGTTCCTGAATGGACGGGGTTAATTGCCGTTTGCTGGAGCGGACTGGTCAAAGCAGGTGTGGGTTGGACCGAGCCCACCTGGGATAGCTGCACGTTCATCGCTCCTCCTTGCTGCTGCAGCAACATCTGTTGGCATGGAAACACTTATCAGAATACAGTGTGTGTGTGTGTGTGTGTGTGTGTGTGTGGGGGGCGGGGGGGGTCTTATATCTGAGCTTTTATTTGCCTTATCTGTGCGTATTATTATTGGAGCTGAATACAATAATTCAATGTGAGTAAATTGCCTTTATAGGGTGCACGCCAGAAAAATAAAGCTGTCCTCTGAATAGACCAAAATTAATAATACATAATGCACAACTCTTGCTCCGATCTAGGTCAGGAACAGCCAGTTGGAACGCAACGAGAAAAGACCTAGCGCACGGCATCTACTGATCTTATTAAAAAGAAGGGGAGGATTTGTGCAACTTTGTTCAAATAACCACCTGTCTAAAATTGGAAACAGGACTAAAACTGCTTTTCACAAAGGTAAGCATGTGAAGGTTTGTGGATTCAAATGTAACCCCTTTCAGTAATATGGAAACTGTGCTGTTTTCTTTTGCTGTAAAAGGTTAAAGCACAGCAAAATCCAACTGGTGAGTAAACTCAATTGAAATATAACGCCTGTAAATCAAATAAAAAAGGGGGGAGAAATAAAAAATGATGGTGGCTAAATTAAGATAAAGCTAAAAATCATGATTATTTTGTCAAGTACCAAGATCAGGATTATAGAAGAAGATTACTCATCAACTTTGTAAAAGTCGTGCACTTTGAGAGAAAATCTTGTTGTCTAAATCTTAAAGTAAAATACACTGTGTGCACTGTGTGAACAAAAAATTGTAATCATAAGCACATTGGTCATAAGATGACGTAGCATCGCTAAAAGAGTCATAATATCACTGCACGGCCCTATCTCACTATTTGAAATGTGTGTGTGTGTATGTGTGTGTGTACACCCTACCTGGATGCCCTGCCCCTGGACTCTCTGCAGCTGGTCCTGTATGTGTCTCAGCTCGTCCTGCTGCCGCTGGATGTTGGCTTGGATCAGTCTCGTCCGATGTTCCAGCTGGTCCTTCAGGTGCTGCATGGCGTTCACCTGCGCTGAGAACTCCATCACTGGCTGTGGGTGGAGAGAGACAGGAGAAGCCACTCATGTGAAAAATGCTCATTCCATTCAACACTGGCAAATAGTTATTTCCTATGAGGGTTTCAGAAAATATCTACGAGTATCGTTCAGCTGTATCGATTCTGAAAAACTCTTTGGATTCCTAATTACTAGTTAAATGCAAGGATTTGCTGACTGACTCACATTGCATGATAAATACTGCGATGATGTTGGATGTTACAAAGACTGTGATTAATGAAAATGCTGATTTCATAAAAAGATAAATATAACCCAGATGAAAATGCCACTGTATTAGTAAAAAAAAAGAAAATTATATATGGGACGTAATGCCTGTACCATGACACAAATCATATCGTCAGATAGTTGCCAATGCACTGCCTTTCTTTTACTCGATTATTTTTATGAATGATGTGATTCATCATCGGCCTGGACAGAATATGGTGAAGAATGACGCTTTGAGAATGTGGGACCATGGAATATTTGGCTTTGAGTTCTGCTACACAGCAGACCCCGTTCTCACCTGTACGTTTGCCTGTAGCTGCTGTGGGGGCTGTTGTTGTTGTGGTGGTGGTTGTTGTTGTTGTTGTTGCTGCTGTTGTTGTTGTTGTTGTTGCTGCTGCTGTTGTTGTTGTTGTTGTTGCTGTTGTTGCTGATGAGTGATCATACCTGGAGCCACACTCTGTCCTGTGGTCTGAGAGCTCATAGACTGGAAAAGAAAATCTGTTTTATTGAATTTTTCTTAACCAAACTGCAATATACAACGTCATTGAAAGAATTAAATTCCATCTTGATTTGCTTAACCGTGGTCACAAAAATCAGTATCGTTGAAAAGAAGAAGTCCAAGAACTGTGTGTTGAGTGTGGTCTCACCTGGCTGCTGATGGATGAGCGACGCTGTGATGTCATCTCCATGTTGGAGGCCAGGGACTGCCGAGGAGGTGTGGCCGTGTCCATGTGTAGTTTGGAGGCTGTCGAAAAGACACAATCATTGGTTGAGTGTAGTTGTACTCTGATGACAACCTCGTATCACTGCCCTCACAAGCCAATAAATTCTACAACCCACGCGCCACAGACTGTGTGTAGCGTGTCGCGTCAGGTCGGAACTGACCGACACTGTACATGCGCATGCAACTCGTGTGTTTGTTTGTGTGCGTGCTCACATGTGCACGTGTTGTCGGACACGTGCGATGAGGACTTGCAAGAACTCTGGGAGGATGTTGAGTGCGTCCGGCTGCGGTCGAAGCGCTCCAAGGCCTCCTTCAGGCTGGACGTATTCAGCTGGGACTCCGAGCCAGAGTCGTGACCCTAGAAGGTAATCCATCAGAGGATTTCAGAATTTCCCTAAACAAATACAACAAATAATGTTGCATCGCTGTACGTGTCCGTTTGACTGAGCCCCACACACACATACACAACCACAACCACATACACACAAAATCACAACCACACACACACACATTCCAATTCCGGCAAAGCAGGACCTTCCTGCAGGCTTGTGCGGTGGTGTGGGTGTGTTTTATTTGTGCTGGCTTTGTTCTCGCTAGCGCCGCTCCCTCTCTTTATTCACGCCTGCGTTCGCCCGCCCGCCGCCTCTCTCGTCTCTCTTTCAGTATTATTTGCTGCGAATGTCTTCGCACTTTGTGGGCGTATTTCTTGAGAGTCGAGGAAAACAGCCGGCTATGAAGTTCTTTGGATGAGTGGTTCTCGAGAAAGGTCCAAGCCGCGATGCAAGAGGCCAACCAATCAGAGCGCTCCATTACCATAATCCTCATGGTCTATCCATTTATTGAATTCTTAAAAAGAAGATATGATTTTTGATCATTTGTTTTTTCTCCTCTTGATGTAATCACTCACCAAAAAGACTAAGACAAAATAAGTGAACGGCAGATATGTGTGTCGGAGATTTGAAGTGTGAGAAATATCAATGGGCAGAAAGAAGCGTCTCACTGACAGAAGGTATTGAACAGCACATTCGGCTTCTTGTTGTATCAGTACAGTTTACAAGAGAAAGAAGCTTTTTGGATTCATTTTGTGAGACCGTTGATATAATATTTAGATAATACTTTAATTGTCTTTCTCATGCTTTAACGACACATCTACAGATGCAACCACAAAATACTTTTTTTCTTCCTCATTTCTCCTCCATAGTTGATATATAGTGCAATACCCTTCATTATTAGACCTGTGCATTGATGAACATAGATCACCTTATTCGCATTTACTTCCGGGTTAGACTCCTCAATGCCCAGCTCTCGGCGCTGCTCTGCCCTCACCTCTGCATAGCTGCATTGTAGACAAAACAATAAGAAATGTTTAGTATATAGAATTGTGCATACCAGGAGCTGTTTGTTTTAGCAGACTTTTGACAAAAAGGTTTGTAAACGTCTGATGACCAGAGCAGTACCTGACTACTGTATGTGAACAGACAATAAACTCGGGTCGAGAGTTCCACTGGTGATAGGTGATGTAGTAGTGCGTCTGAAGCCAGATCCACTGTTGACCTTTAGTCAGGAAACGATAGTAACAAGACTTCCCTTTGCCGTACTGCATCACTGAGCAGGAGACAGATAAGGGGTTAGATGCAGCAAACCTTTCACCGCGCAAAATGACTGTGTGCCAATGTGAGCCCTCACAGTGTTCGTGGCACTTGGCTAGTGTCTCCAGGTCGTCCACATGGTAATAGTCGTACCCTGATGTTCCCAGGACCTCAAAAGGCAGGTATCCTATGATTGGTGGAGCTCTGAGAAGTACAAATGGCATCCTTATCAAAATCGAATAAACAAAAGGTCGGCCTCACAAAGCTCAAAAGGATCAACTGTTAGCTTTCAGTGAAGTGTACGCAAGGAGGATAAAACCTGGTGCTCAAAAGTACATATTGACAAGACATTACTGTTATGTAATTGCAAAAGTTGGGTTTTGCATAAATTAAGTACTAATAGAAGGGGGGGGGGTACGAGGGGCGGGGGGGTGTTACCTATGGTCTAAGAAGAGGAACTTCCATTCTAGACTGTGCCTAGAGGTGAATTCTTCATTGGGCTCCTCCACTGTACACATTTCCTGTGAATATAGAAACAAAAACAACCGCAGAGAGGTGGTATGTTAGATCAAATGAAGCATTAACAGCTCAGCGCGAACTATGTTTGCCAGTGTGTGTGAGTGTGTGTGGGCTTCCACCTTGATAAACTGAGGTTTGGCCAGCCGAACAGTGGCTACGAAGCACACTTGGTCATCAAACGCAGGCTGTAGTGACCGCTGTAACACCCCAGCTAGACCATTCCTCCCGGCGTTGGGAACTGCTCAGCATGCAGCGGGTTGGAAAGGTCGTTCAGTCCCTCAGTCAAACCAGCTTTACACCAATGTTGCTGAGCTGAAAGCTATTCGAGGGACATACCGTTGTTGAGGGATTTGAAGTTGCCGATGAACTTTACATACTCGTAGACAGGCGGTTCTTTGGGGTCGATGGTCCCTCGAAGCATATGGCAGCAGAACTCCATGTGGTTCTTAGCTGAAAAGAGACAATAATACAGTAAGGTCCAAAGATAAATTGTAAAAAATAAATGTAGACAAGACAATAGTATGTTTATATAAATTATATTGGTCAAAATTGTTTTAAAATGTGTCATGGGGCTATAAGAAGATCAAGACAAAATCTAATTTAAAATATAAGCCATTTTTTGACATGACTTATTTTTTTTAATTATCTCTTTCTTAAGCTTCTCAGATCTGAAAAGATTTTGTGCTAAACAAAATTAGATACAACGTTTTACATCATTTTCAGTTTATTTGAACAATTTAATATGATCGGATGGCTGAGAATGGATTTCTAGTTTCTAATTTTATTTTATCTTCTATAGATGCTAAAGCCCAAACACACATTTGAAGATATTGCCCAATTAACACTAGAACAAAAACAGCACAGTATCACTGGAAAATGTTGAAAACCAGCAGCATGTGTTGTGTAAAGTGGCTCGGGGTGTTACTGACTCTTCAGGTAGTCGGAGCTAAGGTTCTCGTGGTCGGTGGGGTGTGTGGACAGAGCCTTGTACACCTCAGAGTGTTCCCCAAGTGGCAGGAAGTTTAGCAGGTTCTGGTCCACCAAGTCAGTCTGGGGAACACGACACACACATGAGAACAAGCTTTTCCACACAGACACACCTAGGTCATCCTACGATGTCTGATCTAAACTACACAATTCCAAGCTTGTTCCACCATACAGTGGATGACTGATACAATGCAGATAGACAAAAGAACAAGAGTTACTCACCGGTAAGTGTTCAAGTAGTGAGGTGACACTCTCGGAGACATAGAGGATGTTGCCATCAGTCATTATTGCTAAAAAGAACCCGTCGAGAGCCTGAAAATGTAAGACAAGATCAGGTAAAATTCTGTCCTCAATCTCTCTCTATTGATTAATATCAACAAAAGCAAAGCAATGCCATAATACTTTGAATTAAAACCGCGGCCTTTTTACTTTTAGAAATATAATGCAATGGGTCACCAATTGGTTTGGTTAGACTGAAGTGTCTAGTTTGGCATTTTGGCTGAAGCCCTCTTGGTTTTGTGCAACCAGAGTTGCCACAAGAGTTTGGAGCAAAGTACAATTGAACTCTGAATAAGAAACGTTTAGGCAACCGAAAAGTTTAAAGTCTTTAAATTGACCACGATTTATGTAATGAAGAAGACTTAACACTAAAGATTGAGACCATAGACTAATGTTAATAAAGGTAATAAATCAAGAGAGATGTAGAGTATTTCTTTTTTCATAGACTTCTATGTGATCAGACATCTTGTTGCAACCAGAGGAGTCGCCCTCTGTTGGCCATAAGAGAGAATGCAAGTGTAAGGCATTCGCTTCCATTTTCACAGAGCCTGAGAAAAAACTACCACGAGAGTAAAAATGACAATGGATATAACACCCTACGAACAACATTACAGCACAACAAGTGTGGTGTCTGACCTCCAGCATGAGCTGGGTGAACTCCTCATTGCTAAGAAACGGAGGCTTCCAGTCCTGCCTGATCTCACTCGACTCCGACTGGGCTGCAATCTCTGGTAGAGGAGAGGAAAGGCAAATTGACATTTAAAAAAGAAAAAAATCCTGTTTTTCAAAGAGACAATACAAACAGAAAGCACACTGTACTAAAGGGGGCTGATAGCAAAGGGCTCAGAGTGAAAACAAGGCCCTTAAACAGAGCAAGAGATAACACAGTGCAATGGTGAAGTGGCAGCCAAGTTAATTATCATGCACACAGCAATGATAAGAGCTAGGATTAAAACAAAGTAGTAACGCATGCCTAGTAATCACGTATTTTAACATAAAGAAATCACAGTAATAATGACTGTGAGGGGCATCCCAGTAGAGGCTGGAGTTGCTATCAGCTAATCCTTAAAGTAGGGCACATTTATTATTCATAACACATTGAATTATTATTCTTCATAACACATGAAACAGTCAAAAAGTTAACAGTCAAAAAACGTTATTTTCACTTGCCTCATAAAATGTGACATAGAGAGGGACTGTAAACAGTGTGAAAAAGAACAACGAAATAGAGAACACAACGCGTCACAACACCTTTGTCCTGACCTTTGTGTTTGCACAGGAAGTCAATGCTCTTCTGCAGGATGGTGGACTTGTCCATCTTCCTGGTGTTGCCCGGCAACATCGTGCCGAGTTCTTTGATGAGGACATTGAACTGGTCTCTCCGTTTCTTCTCCGACTTGTTTCGGGACACCCTGAAATAAAACCTTACAGCTATCAATTTTCTTAACGCTAATGCCACAAACCTTCCGGGAGAATTTGGGTTTTAGTTTATCCCCAGATTTGATATTTTGACATACAGAAAAACCACAAGGATCTTGAAAATAGGCAGGCGTAACCTTTAGTCATGTGACCCTACAATGTTTCAAGTTAAGACAGCTGCTGTTTGTCAGTTTGAACTTCAAATGTGTCCTAGGTCTGGTCAAGAAACAATTCTTTACATGTTCATGATGCTTTTTCATCACACTAGCGTCTTCATCCGTATAGCATACTTACCGTTTTGCTTTGTCCTTTTCATCTTCTTCCATCAACCCATCAAAGATGCTACAATCATCCCTACAGAAGCAGAAAAAAACATATTTCATATTTTGTTTTGTTCCCTGTGTGAGCGTGTTTGTTGGCAGCTTGAAAGCAGATCTGTATTGTTAATAATAGCGAATGACGGATGCTGGTTAATGAGAGGATTCCTACATGCCAGGAGCAAGTCTATTTTTGGGTCACAAAAAAAAGAGAGAGTAAGAGAGAGGGGGCAGTAAGAGAGAGAAATGTGTTGTGCTGGCCAAGACTACAAGTGCATTAGTGCAACAGGGTGTGTTATTGCCAACATTTCAATCAATATGGGTCAAGACAAATACTTTCATTTTCACTGACTGACATCTGGCTGATATCTGGAGCCGTTATTTAATATCTTCAGGTTTTCTTTTATTGTGACGCCACATTTTCTGATGTATTACTACCGCACAATGTGTCCTAGAGACACTTACTGCAGAGGAAAATACAACAGAATGGATGGGAGTGCTTTGGTAGAGTCACAACCTTGGGGGGCTTGGTCCGGTTCAGCGGTGTGGGAGGGGTGAACCGGCCCCAAGATGCAATTTAGTTCATTCATCGTTATTATTATAATCATAATTAATTAGAAACATGTCAGGAATTTACATTGACACCATAATGGGTTTAATGTTTTGTTTTTTAAGCTTTATACCTGAATGCATTTTGTATGTAGAGTGTGCATGAATGTCATTAGTAATACATTTATATATATTGTGTGCATTGCAGTATACCCTATGCTTGATGTCATGGTGGCTGCTGATCAGGGCTGTGGCTGCAGTGATTTGCTCTTTAGGCGTGAGGTAGGCATTTGGAAGACCAACTGAAGAGACAGAAAACAACATTTTTAAATTAGTTTAGTTTGAGTTTTGTATGGTTTACCTATCTTGCAATTCAGTGGACTGAAAATACGATTGACTGTTTGGGCAACTGGATAATTTCTGAAAAAAGCAAAAACAAGGATGTTCCGTTTTTTGAAAGATCCATGGAGTTCAGATATCTGTCTTTCTATAGTACGTTATTTTGTTCATTAATACACAACAGACCATATATGTAGTCTATGTTGCAACATGTTGACAAAAAATGTGTGTGTGTGTGTTAATGCACTTCTCACCCTAATGCAGCTTATGCACGTGGTCAGTTTATTTCTTTTCTCAAGTGTCGTAGAAAGGGTTTGGGGTCAAAGCTGACTCTAAAACGTCCGTTGGGGTCATTTGGGGGTCACGAGAGGACAACAGACCACGGAAACAACATTGTCATCAACCCTACCTGCAGGAGAAGAGAAAAAAGGGGTCAGTAGGTCAATTTAAGGGTAGCTTTTCTTTTTGCTTAAAAAGTGTTTTTTTAACCAATTCACCAATGTCATTGAGCATGTGTTAAATTGGACCCTGCAGAATGAATACTATCTGACTTTCTAAACAGCTCACTAATAAACAAATAAAAAACAAAGTAAGCTAATTTTATGCATCAAGACCGTCAGTGGGGCTGGAAATTCCATTTATTGCAGCACAAAGTCGTAAAACACCAGTGCAGCAAGGAAACCCTGGTATAAATCAATTATTGTGCTTACATTATGAGTGTTGTAGAAGCACAGTGACCCAGTTATGAAAAATGTGGCCAAACAGTTACTTTCAACTCACTTTCTGAAATGTCTCTTTGCAGGCAGAACTATCTGCTAACTAACTATCTTCAGATCCGGTCCGGCCAGGCACTGACAAATCTTCACGAGTGAGCCACACCTGTCCTGCAACATAAAGAACCAACACTCATTGACAAACATACCAGGGGGCGGTATTCACTGTTTACCATGCATGCAAATTCTAGAGTCCACAAGGACAGAAAATGGTCGTTGGTGCAAAACAGGAAATTAGCCACCAGGCAACGTATAGCCGAATGGCAGTTGAAAAACTTAAGAAATATTCAAACTGCCAAGATTATGTCTGCAAATGATAAATATGTTCATTATCCTTTAATAGGCCAATTATTCTTTTGATAAATCCATAAATGATTTTGTCATTAAAAAGTTTAAACTAGTTGTCACTAATTCCTGAACCTCAAGGTCAAGATGGGGTCTGACCTATAGTCCAGAAGCCAAATATAGTCAGTTTGCAGTGATATAAAACAGAGGTAAGCTACCCAAATTAGAAGCTGGATCCAATGAATTACTAGTGGAAAATGCCTGTCACCTTTCGGTAATTCCAAAGTGTCGCTTTCAAAGGGCCGACCAACAGTCAACAACATGAATATCAAGATCATCAAAAATGCACCAAATGTGTCAATTAAGCAAACAATAATTTCTGAGACTGAGAGTCAGTTTGCAAACTTGTCAAACAGAGCCCACACAGATCTGACACCAAACCACCATTGTGACCTAATGATTCTCATAAGAGCATTCCGCTCTAATATATGACACTACACGGCCACATATCTATGAATAACATTATCGCCCAGCCAGATTAAATGTAGCACTGATTTTGGTGGAAGATGGCGGTGAGATTTAGTCATTTTGTTAAACCATCTTGTGCGTGTCGTCCCTGGCAAAGCACTGGCCCGATCTACGGCCATGCATTCCTGATGGCCAATAAGTGAAGCCTCATTAGCCGGAGCGCCTTCATTGGACGACCCTGCCCACTGTACACCGTAGTAGTCAGTGAATAAACGCTGATATCAGCGACACGGTCCAAGTATTGCGCCCGACCAAAACAGCCATTGGCTTTCAAATATGCACATTCACATTTTCGACACAACGTTACCTTTTGGGGCCACAGGTGTTCGTTATACAACCGAAAAGAGAGCAACCCGAATAGCTAGCTAGATGCTAACTAATCTTGCTACCGAAGACGGTCCATTTAACCCAGAGACTGAACGCACCTACTGACCCCGTTTCCTGCACGCTCGGCCCCGTGCATGACACGGATATGACAGGTATCACACGGCGGAGCGGGTCACGTTCGTGTAATAAACGGCAGGAATGTCAGCCTCTGTCCGGGCAAAGCTGGCCTCAAGCTGTCACGCAACAACTGACATTGAGAACAAAATAACCTCTCAAAAACGTTACCGTTGGTGCTCAAACGTCACGAGAAACCCCCGCGCGGGGAAAGGTCCTCGTAGAAGCCAACAGAAACAGAAATGTCGGTCGCCGAAAAATGCCTAAAACCAACGATGAGGGAAACATTTTCGCGGCAGATGTATGTACGCACACACACACACACACACAAAAACGCACGCGCGCACGCGAAGTCCAGGAGCTCTCACGTAAACACACATACGGCCAGGGATACGCGCGCACGCTCGCCTACTCGCTCGCGCGCGCACACACACACACACACGAGCAGCTCTGAATGTGGGTCACTGGGCCTTGCTCTCGCTCGCGCGCGCGGACACCGTCCCCGAAGCCTCCTCTCTGCGGTCCGACTATAACGACAACGACGCGGACGCGCTTGTTCACAATCGGCGGCCGCCGGCGCCTCTGCGTGTCCGTTAGGAAGCCCTTACCTTGTCCGGTGGTCGACGGCAGCCTCCGTGTTTTGCTTACTTGAACGTTGCATCGAGTCGGTGGGGGCCAGGAGGACTCCGGGGTTGGGGAGAAAAACAGGAGGCCTACTTCATGTTGCGAAGTACAGTCATGCGCAATAGCGACGGTAGGGCGCACTATTTTGCAAGTACAGTAGCAGCAGAGCTGGGGGGGGGGATCGCTGAGTGGTCTTCAGAGGGGAAATGACTGCGCGTGTTTTTGCGTGTCTTCACGTTTTTTTTGTCAAGGACGCGGGGGCGATTCCGCGTCCCGAGCTGCAAATCATTGCGAGAGTGGCGGCCACTGTGCCGGATAAACCATTAGGATTAGTCTTAGGTATTTTGAGTTAAAACATTTCCCTGTTTACATTTTTTTCATCACATTAATTCGCATTATTAACACCTGCATGTGAGGTTTTTAGGCAAACACGGAGTGGACAGTGAATGTGGCATTGGACGGTCGCCAGGGGGGTGCAGAGCAGGGTAGGGATGGCCCAGGCTGATGGCAACGGGTTTCCCCTTTTTTTCGACATCCAATCGGAAGCTCTCCAGGCCGTGACGTTGCACCTGTACTGCGTCGAGGTTCCCCCCTAAATTTATATTTCGACCGTAGACACACTTTTTTATGAGGCTTAAGTGGTACTTCTAGGTTCATTTAAAAAAACACGGTGCCATTTTTATTGCAACAGATTTATTGGCATGGCATAAAGTGACACCAAAAAGCAACTGGATTACAGCTCAAGATGAAGTTTACAACCATTGAGAATACAGCATTGGTCTGGTCATGATGTAATGATGTCTGTATACTGTATGGTTTATTGGATGAGATAATTGTATCAATAAAGATAATACAACCAAATACAACCGACTCTTGCGAAATCAAAGCTATTCTGTCAGGATTACACCACTTTTAAGTAATACAACCCATAGTTGTAACTGGTAAATAAGACATATACCCATATTAAAATCATCAAGATGAAAAAGATGCTAACAAAAGGTCACTACTAATGCTGTTTCTTCTCAAACCCTGATTTTAAAACTTAAACCAAAACAACAGCTTAATTTAAGTAATCGACCTGGATATTGCCGTGGGAGAGTTCTGCTACATTAGTGAGTTTTGGCTGTGTCATCCTCCTGTACCAGTGCAGCACTTTAAATGCTATTAGCTCAAACAAACAAAAACAAAAAGATCAATGTTGTTGGTGTTTGTGTAAAATCCAGTTCTGCAGCTTTTTCTGAATTTTTTTGCGCAATCTCACCAGTTTTAGCCATGGGGCGAATACTAAAGGCATGTAGTGTTGTCAGGAGTTTGGGTATTTTGAGGGGAAAGTGATCCGAGTGATGATGAGGCACAGTGCTGAAGCTCAGGTGTGGCCCATGTAGTAACCCAACCCCCCTCTTGCAAATGTTTTCATACTTTTCTTCACCCCAGAGAGGGGAAATAGTAATTGCTCTCGGCAGTGGTACAGTCTATGTTAAGTCTATGTTGAGAAGCAGCCCTATGTGGCTTTATATAAATGGACTGCATTCATATGAAGCTTTTCTGGTCAAAGCGCTTACAAGCGTACAAGTGTGCGTTTACCCATCACACAGTCATACACTGATAGCATACACTATATATAGCCCAGAATACAAAGTGCAACCGATAAACATCCACGCCCACACTCGGTAATTAGTTTCAAAATGTAATAAAATGGTCCAACTTAATAAGTACATTGTTTCCCTAAGGTTTCGTGTTGTAAAGTTGGCTATACTATTAACTTTGAGTCTTCTTTAGCTTCTAGTTGCTTTCTGTAAGTTAACATGGCTGTATAGTACTTGTTGATTGCACTTGGCAATGCTTATTAATATCTTATCATTCAGTTCACATGTCCTTCCTTGACATTGTTGTCCTAATTTCTTAACCTCATTTATTTTTGTTTTTACAAAAAAACAACATCCAGATTGCCAACAACTTTGACACTTTGAGTCTAACAGAATGTTAACAAAAAGGTTCTGTCTCAGCAGGTCACTGTATATTTAAATATTAACATATAAATGTCAGAGAAATATAAACAAATGAGTGTCAAACATTGTAGGACTTTGAATTTAGTGGCATCCTCTGGCGAGGAATGAGCTGAATACCCGTTCGCTCGCTTGTCCCTTTCCAAGTAAGTGAAATTGTACTTTGAGATCCATCCGATTTCTTTTTCCATTACTGTAAAGAGAGTGTAATTAATGAGAAAACGGTGGTTCAATATATTTTAGGTGCCAATCACCTTCCTAATGAAAAAACGTGACGGGCTCTCTGAAGAGTGGAGGCTTCTCTCTGAAGGATTTATTTTAGCTTTTGGTTGAAGAGCGATAAGAGATGCGAATAACAGCCTGTTGTCCTGTGTGACGCATTTTGTGTCATGAGAAACCGCTCTTGATAACGTGATCCTATTTCAGGGGGTCATCTAAAAAATGCCAACCCCTTTTTTTAAACAGAAATACTGAGGCACGTCTGCTTCCTGATGAACTCCTAGTTTTATTTGATAATTAAATAAGAAAATAAGAAAAACACACAAACCTTTTATGCAGAAATAAAAGAACAACACCCAAAAGTCTTGTTTTCTATTGTGATCTGGTGGAATGAGGGGTTTTCAGCTGGAATAATATTTCCTTAATCATTTTCATTTTGCACAAACCCGAGAGTAGTCCTTTGATTTGTTAAGAGAGCATCTTCCACCCATACAATGAGCCTTTTGCATGATTGAATAAGCACATTATACGTCTGAATCCAAAGAGCATGCACTTTTTGTGATTAAATACAAAAACCCTTTTGAAAAATGCATGGGCCAGAAAGCAAAAGCAGTTTAATGTTCAAGGCAGTTCATTGTTAACAATAACTAAACTCCTTATTTATATATTGATATATATGCACGTATATGTATATATATATATATGTACAAATAACACATAATCTACAAAGGTACTATCACACAACACTCCTCCTTCCCCTCGTCTAGTCCCTTCCTCTTTGTGACCTCAAACTGCCCGCTAGCTTTTCCTCTTTTTCTCAGTCATCCGTTTCAGCTTTGGGTTTTTCTCGGATTAGTCTTTATCTGCTTCTCAAGGACCGCACCGCCCCCCCTTCTCATTTCCCTATCTATTATTTTCTTACCGCTCAGCAGCGCTCCCTCTTTCATTCACTTCATCCTATTCCTGCTCCTCGTCCTCTGACTTTCGTCCTGAACACACCTCCTCCTATTCCTCTTTAATCGGGGGGCCCTCTCTTTTCCTCCCACGGAGCCACAGGTAATACTATTATACAGTCATTAATAATGCATGACTATATGTCTGTGTACCCCCATGTCGATTCAAAGCCATGGATACTGGCAATGCTTCTATACTTTCTTATAAACACAAATATAGACACATTGAATATCTTTCCATTAAATTAAAATGTAAAATCCCTGCAGCCTTTGTTCTCGTGCAGTCCACCGTATGCATTGCAAAAAGCCACTTCCTAAGTTTCCCCTGCATTATTGTACAATTACAGACCCATTCAATCGAAGCTTGAACTTAAGTACAATAAAACCTCATGCGTTATTCACCAGATTCAACACTTGTATGTTTCCTTTCTCTCTCAATGCTTCCTGCCCCTCTGCTCATCTTTCCATCTCAGAGGCTAGAGAGCCTGTCAAGGGAACACCCGCAGAAACCATCTCCCACAATAACAACAACAGCCACCACCATAGAGCACTTAGTTTTCCGCAAAAAAAAAAGTGACAAATCCAATGGAGCCACGCTCCTTCCTGCCAACAGATCAAATCACAGCTGTGGTCCGGTTCACCCTGGGGCGCAAATGGTCTTGTAGAGCCATGCTCGCTAAATAAGTGTATATAGCATTCTTTATGTGCTTGCGAAACCCCCCATTTAAGTGCTTTCCCCCCGTTGTACCTGTGCTCATGAGATTGGGTTACTACATGGTAATGGAAACCATGCAGAGTGCTGTGGGACATCCTTTTCCCACACAACAACCGTTTAATCACAGACAAACAGTGGGCACCCTGCCACGCACACACACACACACACACACACACACATATATATCAACATCTACTGTCTGTGTGCGAGAGTGCAGAGACCAAGGAAATAAAAAGGTTGTTAGGAAACCACTTAAAAGCAAAGGCAGTTCTTCTCTGCTTTGGGATGAGATGCACACTGAGGTAAATACAAATATCCAGTGAAATCCATATTTGCAGGAAACCTGAGTCAATGTTGAGGGGGGGGGGGTCAGCGTCATATAATGGATCTTAATTGAAGCAATAAAAGGGAACCATGAGGAAGACATTGGCCTTTAATCACTCCCTATCTGCTCAATCCCCTCGTAGGCACGTTGGTACTAAAGGCAGTACTTTAATGAAAGATCAACATGGGTCATCAAAAGTTGACAGCCTCAGAGTGCAGTGCGTCTTGTGTGTGTGTGAGTTTCATATCTACAATCACATACTCCTCGCGCGGTCTAACCAGAGGAACATCACCGCCTTCCCCGCTCATCACTGCCAGCTTTCACTTTTTGCGATTCATCTTTTTCTCCCCCTCTCCCAGGATACTTTCATCCCTCGTCGTTTTTTTTCTCTTCCCTGGATTCTGTTATTTTTTTTCTTTATCAGAAAGCACCCCCACCCACTTCCCATCCATCATCTGATCTCCATTCTTCTTCGTCCACTCTCCAGTGATGTCGTCTCTTCTGAGGGAGGAGATGCAGAGAGTTTTATTCCGACCTGAAAAACTGAGACTGGCGGAGTTTATTGAGATCGAGGAGCCGACGGACGGGAGACATTTTCTCTGTGTCTCAGGTAAACAGCTTTATACAGGCACAGAGTATTACCTTGGCTGTAGAGGGTCTCAAGGGAAATGTGGCGAATGTGTCCAATAGTAATAAATACTGTGAGGGCTGGAAAAAGCTACTTGTACTGCAGATGAAAAGTCTGTTGTTGCAGTGGGCCTGTTTAGCATCCAAAGTATGTACGCTTCCCCCCCCCCCTCTTTCCTGCAGTTTCAAAAAACAAAGTGGTGCAGTTATGCATAGTGCGATGTCAGACTTCTCAGCCGTCCCTCAAGCCTGGATCCAAGGAGTCCCACACCACGCGCTCCAGCATCCAGGAGTGTTACAGGAGGACGGAGGTCTGGCCCCTCCAGGACCTGATTCTTGTTGACGGGCGGGACCCCGATGTGGTGATTAACCACGGTTTTTATTACTATTCCCTATGTGTAGCATTGCATTATTGCATTGTTTTCTTTAGAAAGGATTGGCACACAATATGTATGAAACTGTTTTTCATAAATAATCACATAGGAAAGCTTTAGGACTATTGATCATGTCATAATTTAACATTCACACATTATGTTTTCAGTGATAAATGATACACAGAGGAAAAACAAAAAGAAATGTCTCTCATTGGAATCCTAATTTCAGCGGTAGAACCTGACACAATGTGCTGGACATGTAAATGTATATCTTTCAACCAGATTATTCCTTGTTTTTTATGCTTTCGTCTCCCAAAAGCCCCTTTGCCGCCATATATCCGGCCTCCCCTCGATGGCTTATTGTCAGATTTTGAATTTGAACCGAGTGACAATCGAGCTTAAATCCACTGCGTCTGCTCTGATTTGTGTTATTATTATTATTCTCTGTGTCCCCAGGATGATCCCTGTTTCCTGCTGCACTTTGACAAGGTGCGCACGGTGACGGCCGTCAGCTGCTCCGCCAAATACACGTTCGTGCGCGCGCTGTTCGTTCTCAGCGAGCAGCACTGCCAGAGGTCACTGAACCTGCGGAACTTTGACTGGGCCTACATCAAGCCCACCACCTTCTACTCCAACCGAGGAGACTGCGTGGTGCTCACACAGATCTGCTTCTACGCATTCAATTTGGTGTGTCTCTCCATGTGTCCCGTGCCCCTGGACGCGTAAAGGAACCACGCCACGATCGTTAGAAAACTGAACAAGCGTTACAGTTTAGAGCTGTGCATTGAGTGTGAGCTTGTGGCTTGTGCTAACTATAGTAAGGCTTATTCACCATGACATGTCTTTTTTTGCATGAATTCTCTACTGAATGTGTCTACGTGGCAAATCCAAGTTACAAGCAGCTTGGTATTTGTTAACTTTGTGGTCTACCTTTGTGATGTTTTACTTACGCATCCTATTCCTTTCTGTGCGCTGCTGTAAACATGTGAATTTCAAATGGAGAACAAATAAAAACCACCATACATTTCTTTCCCTTCTCTGCCTTTAGCATTCTTTTAAGTGAGATCACAAATACGGTAAATTTAGAAATGAGCATTGTACAATATTTGTCAGGATTTTGTCCGTTGGTTGGTAGCTCATGACAACAGCTTAGGCCTACAACCAAATTAACATTAAGTTGTAAAGACTGATTTCAATGCATGTTATAAATATTGATCGGCCCAACAAATTAATTATCCTCCCACCGGATTTATTTTGATTTCTTGCTTTGATGAGAGGGTTTAGTTATAGTACACAGGCCTTTACCTCATTAAGTAGTAAAAACGAATTACAAACCGTTACACTAAAAATATACTGCATAATGTAATGTTTCGTCATTACTTGAGTATATAACGTTATATAAAGAGCACAGTGGAACATTCAGGAATCAGGAGGAGGAATCAGGAAACATGTATTGCCATAATATGTCAGACATAAAAGGAATTTGACTTGGCGGTTGGTGCATGACAGCAGACAGTACGACAATGGACAAAAGACAACATAGTGCAGGAATGAGATAAAAATATAATAAAATATAATGCTATGGGTTAGTTATCTAAAGCTATGGCTTAGTTAAGTTAAAAAGTAATTAATGCGAGAATGTTTTGTCTTAATAAAGAATATGGCTTCACACTTAACGTTTAGTTACATTAGTTATAGCTAAGTTACACCCACCATCGGTGACATTAAACCGTTTTTCACACTCCTTGTTTGTTCATGTTATGCACGGGGCAAGCTCTCTTCCATCTGTGGTTCAGCTTTCCACCTGCAGGGGGCCTCATTACATTGCTGCAGCCGACATGAAGCTTTCAGTAGACTTAATAAATGCCTGATAATAATAAACATGTCTAACTATAAATATATAACGGAGTCCTTTAAATATCAATTTTACCTTTTGATTCCATCCTATTAGAAATATTGATACATTGATTTAATGCGCGCACACATCGTGCTCATATTCTTTTGTTTGGTTTATTCGCCCCGTTCCCGGCACAAAGGGGACCGACTACCGGTTCCATGCATGCCGCCAAAATTCAAGCTAGATGATAGAAGAGGCAGTTTCCCCTGTGGTCGGTTGTAAACACTGGGCGATAATTTAGTGCTACGACTGTTAAGTTACCGATTTGGTTTCCAAAACCCGCACATCGTGCCTCCGGAGTCCGTGGAGAGGAAATCCCCAACATGCACATCAAGTCTATTATTATTGAAGGATTCAAATCCTATGCGCACAGGACGGAGATCAACGGCTTTGACCCGCTGTTCAACGCCATCACGGGACTGAACGGCAGCGGAAAGTCCAATATTTTAGACTCGATATGTTTCCTTTTGGGCATATCAAATCTGAGCCATGTAAGTTTTGATGTTGGCTATGCGGACTTTGAGGTCCACGGCTTAAAATCAACCTACGGAGTTGGGTGATGTGAAATATTTCTGTCAGTCTCACAGTCGGTGAGCTAAGCCAACTGTTGGCTAGAAGCATCTTAACCTGCAACGTTTAGTCTTTTTTTTCCATTTTCACCTGAAAGGTGCGAGCCTCCAACCTCCAGGACTTGGTGTACAAGAATGGACAGGGTGGCATCACCAAGGCTACCGTGTCCATTACCTTTGACAACGCCAACAAAAGCCAGAGTCCTCTGGGCTTCGAAACCCACGACGAGATCACCGTCACCAGACAGGTTGGCCAAGAAATGACGTTGCATCAACAGCTCTGCCATTGGTATTCAAAAGGTCACTGTGCAATGCTGATGCTGAACCGGGGTCGTATAACTTTGTCTCAGGTGGTGATTGGTGGCAGGAACAAGTACCTCATCAATGGAGTGAATGCCAACAACACCAGGGTGCAGGACTTGTTCTGCTCCGTTGGCCTCAACGTCAACAACCCACATTTTCTAATCATGCAGGTGAGTCTTGTTTCTGCAGCACTGGGTCTGGATCCCTCTATAACATTTAACATCATGTGATCGTTCTGCTATTTTAGGGGAGGATCACTAAAGTTTTAAACATGAAGCCACCAGAGGTAAAGCATACACACGCAGTCCGCCATCAGCACTATTTCATACAGTCATCATGCCTTTTTGTTCACTTCTTCCAATGAGCACCTCTTTTCGCTCAGATCCTTGCCATGATCGAGGAGGCAGCGGGAACCAGGATGTATGAGTGTAAAAAGATTACTGCTCAGAAAACCATTGAGAAGAAGGAGGCCAAGCTAAAGGAGATTCAGACGGTAAGTTAGACGTCCCAACATGTTTTGACTCATTTATCTCGCTCCGTTCTCCGGTGAGCTGTTGCAATAAAAAAAAAAAAAAACTAAAGTTGAGATGATTCTCTCTGTTCACTCCAAGATTTTGGATGAGGAAATCACTCCAACCATGAATAAACTCCAAGAGGTAGGTTCAATGCAAAGACCAAACTAACAAAATCCCCACTGTGACTGATTGAATCGCCAGTGTGCGGTGAACACATCATGTCCCTTTTTAAAGTATTTTTTTTCTAAACCGTACTCCCTCTGCAGGAGCGATCCTCATACTTGGAGTACCAGAAGCTGATGCGCGAGATCCAGCACCTGTCCCGGCTGTACGTGGCCTGGCTGTTTGTGTGTGCGGAGGAAACCAAGCTGAAGTCGGCGGATAATCTGAAGGTGATGCAGGACAACATCACCAAAATGCAAGCGAGCATGGCCGAGAACGAGAGCAAAGTCCAGGAGCTGTCGGCCCAGATTCAAGAGCTGCAGAAGAAAAAAGAACAGGTACCATTGAATGCTTTGTTCTCTTCATGCGCAATGCAAATTTGTTTGGAAATTTGAATCTTTGACCCCTGGATGACCGTGTTGGGTTTGCAGGAGATTTTCTGTATGTTTTAACATTAAAACAAGGATCTTGAGTTGTAATGCTTTGTCTTTGATTGTCGTCTCATCTGTATAGGAGGTGAACGGAGTATTAAAATCCCTGGAGGAGACGCTAGCTGACGTGCAACGCGTCGACGCCAAAGCTCAGAGTGCGTTTGACCTCAAAAAACAGAACATCAAAGATGAAACCAAGAAGAGGAATGAGCTTGTCAAGACCATGGAGGAGGTGAGGGGACAATGCATTTAGACAATACAGCTTGGCTTTTAGGACTTCCACACTTCAACGGTTGCTTTCCTTTCATCCGTAGGACAAGAAAATGCTCGTGGTAAAAGAAAAGGAGGTGTCCAAGTTGACGGAGCAGCTTCAGGCTCTACAGGCGGAGGGGCAGGAGGACAGCGCGGCCCTCGATGCGGCAGAGCAGCATTTTCGGGCGGTGTCTGCTGGCCTCTCCACCAACGAGGACGGCGAGGAGGCTACACTGGCCGGGCAGATGATGACCTGCAAGAACGACATGAGCAAGGCGGATACCGAGGCCAAGCAGGTGAGGAAAAGGACTTGATCGCGTTGTTTCAGGTGGCCGGTTTACCTTCGTTGGCAAGCTCGCAGTACAAACCTTTATGCTCAAAAGCATTGAACACACGACGCAACGCAGGCCGGCTCTTTGCGGGTCTCGTTCCCCGATTGGGAGAAATGCTCAATTGCTCTCCTCCCGCCCTTTCAAAGATTGTTCCTCCATCTTGTCCCCGTCCAGGCCCAGATGACCCTGAAGCATGCGGAGGCCGAGCTGAAGACCAAACAGGCCGAGGTGAAAAAGATGGACGGTGGCTACAAGAAGGACCAGGACAGCCTGCAGGCCATCAGGAGCAGCAGGGAGAAATTGCAAGTGGAGCTCGCCAAACTCAACTACGAAGGTACTGCGCGAGAACAGAGCCGCGCACAAGGCCGCCAGTCCTCACGTTTGTCTTAACACGCGGGGTCGGCTCGTGCATTTCAGACGGGAAGGAGGAGAACCTGCTGGAGAGA
Organism: Pungitius pungitius; assembly: GCF_949316345.1. NCBI lineage: Eukaryota > Metazoa > Chordata > Actinopteri > Perciformes > Gasterosteidae > Pungitius > Pungitius pungitius. The sequence continues at coordinate 4,167,119 of NC_084908.1, forward strand.
AGAAGGCAGCTGTCCAGAGAGGCCGCGAAACTCAAAGAGACCTACGAGCGCCTTGTGTCTCGCTTCCCCAACTTGCGCTTCGACTACAAGTGAGGATTTCCTGAATGAATGAGCTCACCTCAGTGTGTTTTGAATCTAGGTGTTCTGTAATGTGACGAAAACCAGCCTGAGCTTTGCACACATTCAATGTCAAAACAGCTTGACCCGGAGAAGATTTGGAGTATTGTGTTTAACATTCTTCTTTTGCCATCTTAAAAGGGACCCAGAGCGAGGATGGGACCGGAGCAAAGTGAAGGGGCTGCTCGCTAACCTCATCACCGTCCGCGACGTCTCTTACGCAACCGGCCTGGAGGTCGTTGCGGGAGGTCGCCTCTATAACATCGTAGTTGACACAGAGGTAGGGGTGCCCACGTGCAGTCATATAATGAACGTTTGGTTATTTTATCCACAAACCCGCCGGAGAGTCCAACCGGAGTTGACCATGTGATTATTCTTATTATTCTCTTCTCTTTGCCAGGTGACCGGTAAGAAACTGTTGGAGAAAGGAGAGCTGCAGCGGAGGTACACCATCATTCCCCTGAACAAGATCTCCGCCAAGACCCTCAACGACAGAGTGGTCAACGCCGCCAAGAGCCTGGTGAGACATTTAAACACAGACCCCGCCCCCTCTTCTCCCCACCGCGTTTTAGAAAGGTCCAAACTCGGAAAGCCCTGACGCGTCTCCGACTGTCCCCCTCGTTTGCTGCAGGTCGGAGAGAACAACGTCCACGCAGCGCTGTCCCTGGTGGGCTACGAGGCCGACCTGCGTAAGGCCATGGAGTACGTGTTCGGCTCCACGCTGGTGTGCGACACCCTGGACAACGCCAAGAGGGTGGCTTTCGACAAGCAGGTGATGACAAAGACCGTCACTCTCGGAGGGGACATCTTCGACCCCCAGGGGACGCTGAGCGGAGGTGAGAGCGAGGGGGACTTGTGTGTGGGACTGAGTTACTGCAGTGATGGAGGTGGCTTTGAAATACGCTACCACTTGTTTTTGTCACATTTAATTGTTTAGTCGTTGCTTAGCGCCGTTGGCTTTATTGATATTGTGCTGATGCTTCTGTGCATCCCTGTAATAACAGTTTTGGACTTCCCAGACCCCTGTAAAATGACACTTCTTCTTCTCATCCAGGCGCTCGTTCCCAGTCGGCATCGGTCCTGTCCAGCCTACAGGAATTAAAGGAGGTTCGTGACAGCTTGAACGACAAAGAGAACCAGCTCCGGGATACTGAAGGACAGCTGGTCAGCCTTAAGGGAACCGCGGAGAAGTACGCAGACACAAACCCATAGATGACTAACATTCAAATGGAGCTGCATGGATCACTCGGCTGGGCCGATGGTTAACGACAGATGCATTTGTATCGTTTCATCCGTTTTGAGCTCCTTTTTTAGAAGTTTTTCCCCAAATGTAGAAATTCGAATTCTTTAAAATATATGTCACCAACTAGGTGCCCTGGAACCTTGCTTCCACATCCTTCTGATGTTTTCTGGATTTCATCATGTCCTATTCTTTCCTCTCGTAAGCTACATTTTCTTCTTCTTCTTCATCCTCCCCCCCAGGTACCGTCAGCTGAAGCAACAGTACGAGCTCAAGGCAGAGGAGGAACAGATTCTGCAGACCAAGTTGCAGCAGAGCTCCTTCCACCAGCAGCAGGAGGAGCTGGAGAGGCTGCGCAAGGCCATCGGTCAGCGCTGCAATGTGCACAAACACAAAGACCCTATATTTGTGAAATCGAAAACGCGGATGCAGATTTGCTCTTTGTTTCCCTGGCTAACTCAACTGTTTGTGCTGTGCTTGCTGAACCAGACGAGAGCAAGGAGACTCTGCGCCTCACCAAGGACGTGCAGAAACGGGCGGAGGAAAAGTACAAGGTTCTGGAGAACAAGATGAAGAACGCCGAGGCGGAGAGGGAGAAGGAGCTGAAAGCCGCCCAGCAGAAGCTCAACGCGGCCAAGGCCAAAGCCGACGCCTTCACCAAGAAGCTGAAGCAGAAGCAGCAGGTGCGCACAAGCTCTCTGTGGGGGGGGGGCGGGCGGTGCATGGCTCCCATGTGTCTCACCGCGCTGCTGGTGCGTGCAGGAGTCCGACGCCGTGGCCCTAGAGCTGGAGGAGCTGCGGAGGGAGCAGACCGGGTATGAGCAGCAGATTCAGGCTGTGGATGAAGCCATGGCAGCCATCAAGGAGCAGATCGACAGCATGGGCTGCACCGTCTCCAAGAACAAGGTATTTACGTGTGCGTAATGTGTGCGTGTGCGCATACGTAAGCGCACACACTGTACCTCATTCTGTCTCTCGCGGTGCAGGAAGCAGTGCGCAAAGCCCAGGAGGAGCTGGCCAAACAGAAAGAAGTGATCATGGCTCAGGACAAAGAGCTCAAGGTGACTGCAATTGTTTCCTTCCTATTAAAAAAAGAAATAAGGAAACCGCTCTGCGGTAACGTGAGCTGCCGTTTACAAGACCTTGGAGCCCATCCTTACCATAAGCAACTGCATCCTAGGAGCAATAGAAGGCATTCCAGGTAACATGAACACGCAGGAAAGCCAGTGTTTGGTTTGTCCGTTGTAGGCATGAAACGAATCATCACGTTACCGACTGATCAGTCGACAACGTGATGATTCTTAGTTTCATGTCTTTTATGTTGCATTTCTGCTAATATCCTAAAATGCTCCATACTGCTTTTTTTAAAGCACCTTATTTAGAAGCTTATTCACTCTAGTACTCTCTAATCGGCGACAGTTGGATTTTCCTCTTTGTCTATTTCACTCTTGATTGTCATCTTTTACAGCTTGGAATTTTAAATGTATCCTGTAATTTGTTTCTTTCCATCAAATTGAACGTTTCAGTATAAGAGCACAGAGGCCAATAAAATAAGGGAGCAGAACAACGAGGTCCAGCTGAAGATCAAGGAGCTGGAACACAATATCAGTAAGCACCGCAAAGACAGCCATGAAGCTGCTGACAAGGTACACACACACACGGTAGTATACTTTTGTTCTAGCATGAAGGTACAACGGAACTCGCTCGTCCTAACGTTGGTCCTCCAGGTGTCTCGGATGCTGGAGGAGCACGACTGGATCCAGTCGGAGCGCCACTTCTTCGGCCAGCCCAACACCTCGTACGACTTTAAGACGAACAACCCCCGCGAGGCTGGTCAGCGGCTGAAGAAGCTGGAGGAGACCACGGCCAAGCTGGAGCGGAACGTCAACAAGAGGGCCATGAACATGCTGAACGATGCCGAGGAGAGGGTGAGGACAGAGCTTTTGCAGTTGCAAAAGGAAAAACCTCAATTTGGGCTTTGAATGACTAGGTCCATCGCAACCATCTTCCCTCCCGCAGTACAACGACCTGATGAAAAAGAAAAGGATCGTGGAGAACGACAAGGCCAAAATCCTGAAGACCATCGAGGAGCTGGACGAGAAGAAGAACGAGGCTCTCAACGTGGCGTGGCAGAAGGTCCGCCCTCCTCCGGCACACCCGCCTTCCACATGTCACTTTGAGGGCTTTGGACCGGGTGCTAATTTCCTGTTTCCTTTCCTTCTCTTATTGCCCTTCCTCTGCAGGTTAACAAGGACTTTGGCTCCATTTTCTCCTCTCTGCTGCCGGGGGCCACGGCCAAGCTGGCGCCGGCCGGCGGAGTTCTCTTGGATGGTCTCGAGTTCAAGGTGGCCTTGGGCGACACCTGGAAGGAGAACCTCACCGAGCTCAGTGGAGGGCAAAGGTCAGCCAACAGCTTCTGTGGTTTGCTTTTAGCAGCGTGTGTGTGTGGGTTCGGGCTCCTTCATCGAGCGTTCCTCTGTGCGTTCAGATCCCTGGTGGCCTTGTCCCTCATTCTGGCCATGCTGCTGTTCAAACCGGCGCCCATCTACATCTTGGACGAGGTGGACGCCGCCCTGGACCTCTCGCATACGCAGAACATCGGGCAGATGCTGCGCGGCCATTTCAGACACTCCCAGGTACGCACGTGTTCCTCATTCTCCGTCCCGGGTGCATCAAAGAAGCGACATGTGCACTTGATTCACCCCCTCCCCCCCCCCGGGAATTGTCTTCCCCGCAGTTTGTGGTGGTGTCCCTGAAGGACGGCATGTTCGCCAATGCCAACGTCCTGTTCAAGACCAAGTTCGTGGAAGGCATGTCCACAGTGTCGCGGACGGCGCTCAGTCAGAGCGACAGCAACCTGTCCCAGAAAGGCCGGGACAAGACTCGCCTGAAGGACAAGAGGATCAAACTGATCAGCTGATGGCCATTTACCTAAAAGAGCTCGTTAGTGCCTCCTTGGAAACCATAGCAACGGTCTGTTGTAGCTTCTGGCAATCGCTCACGGGAACGTGTCCTCTGTGCGCAGCATTTCTTCATTCTTTGTGTATTTTAAACTTTAACTGTGTCTGTCTAAACTGTCCTTGATTATTCTGTCCCTTTTTCATGCTCTTCTGCCACACATCACTTTTTTATGGTCCGCCAATGTATCCATATATTTCACTAAATAAAGCAGGTTGAACTAGAAGTACTTAACTCATTTGTTTCACAAATTGAAGAAAACCACAACCTACAGTGTTGTGCCTGAGGCGGTCAGACGATACACCTTAGTTACAAAAATCCTAATCCCACTCATCTAATTGAATCGACAGTTGTGTACATTTCAGAAGACTTGATTAAAAAAATGACACCCGATTAACCTCAAGATAACATTCACAATTTAACAGGATTGTTTTAACTACTTGAATGCACGACAACAAATATTTCATTTAACATCAGAATGTTCACTTGTCTTTAATGGAACTTGATGGTTGTTTGTCACAAGACCCCGTTGATGCTTCTAGATGAATGTGTAATGAAAAGACCACTAGAATACAATATATGTTCTTTTTACTAAATTGAAAAAAAAAGACTATGTGCATGACATCCATGTTAGTTTAACCTTTCAATAGCATTTGTACATGAATACTTGTAGTCCCTTCAATGTATAATCATTCTTAATAACTCCTGCAAGAATGCAAATTTTAACTCGTCTCTTCCATTTTAAGCCGCTAAAGCAAATATACAATTACGTATTTGGACAAAAAGAAAGCCACTTGTCAAAATTGTCACTGTAGTTTTATTTAATTAGAGACAAATTCAAACAACTATAGCATCACATAACCTTCTTAAGCCCGTATTAAATTAAATTGGCTGCAGTGTTGCTTATTCCGCGGTTAAGGAAGTGTCCACTTCCATCAATGACCTCCTGCCTGAGCAGAGGTGTACAACCTGCTGTGATACTTAGGAGTAGGATAACCTACAACAGTAGCAAACGTCCCCAGCACAGGACCATAGATATACAGTGTCTGCAAACCCAACACATTGATTTATATAGCATGTTTTTATCACTTTACTGTCCACGGTGTGTGTGTGTGTGTGTGTGTGTGTATCACCTTGAGTGGAGCAACTCACAGCTAATATGGAAAAGTAATGCAAGGACTTGAGATGTGGGAATATCTAAGGATTGCTGCATCAAAGACACCAGAAAGAAGAGGTGTGTGTGTGTGTGTGTGTGTGTGTGTGTGTGTGTTCGTTAGCACGCCCTGCATTCAGGGTTGGCTCTGGATGTGTCTGCGGAGCTCCTGGGCCTTGTCCCTCAGGTCAGGCCTGCTGTCGCCCTGCAGCGTTGACAGCGAGCGCTGCAGCTGCTCCCGGCTCTTCACGGACACACAGTCCCACTGCTCGCTCTCTGGACACAAATATGTACACAAAGATTCATATTGAGAAACACACCCCAGAATCAGTATGTATTACGAGACTAATCAAGAGAGAAATCCTAGAGCACAGGAATTGGAAAATATATATAAGTAAGTTTCTTCTTTTCACCCCCGGTTCTTTTCACGATCATATCCACAACCGACAGGGCCTCCGTCCTCACAGAGGAGTAGCTTTTGTTTTCTGCGTGGGGGGGGGGAAAACAAAAATGGTGAGTACTTGCAGCACTACACTATACTGGAAACACAGACTACAGCGACATGGCGAGGCCCTGACCTAGAGGGTGAGTGAGGGCGCCGCAGGTCTCTGCGAGGATCGGAGACAACGTGTCCAAGTCCTCGCCGCCCTTCTCCAGCAGCAACAACCTACGGAGACAAAAACACCACGAACCCTTCGGTCAGAAGGGTTCAGCGGGAGCGCAGCAGGATCCGTCGGTTTGGATCGGCCCTTACCCCTTGAAGTACGCCTTCATGCACTGGAGAACCGCGAGCTGGACTCTCCAGGTGCTCAGCTTGAGCTTCTCACACATGAGACTGCACACGGCCACCTGGAAACGAGCTACAGACGGAGACTCGAGTCAGGACGCCGTGTGACCATCACCACACCTTTGAATCACTGGTCTGCAGTTATTAGACTGGCCACTTCACTCTATTTAATAAAAAATACAGCACATACATCTAAAAGTGGAATAAAATGTAGTAAGTCATCAACAATGTGCTGCCATATCTGTGTGAAGACAAACATTTTCTTATTAGATCAGTACAAGTGGAGCACCGTGACCCAAAGACACAGGGGTAGTCCAACGCTGTGTTTTCTCAAAAAGTGGAGTAAATAAAAACAATTTCAGCCCTCAAATATTGTTCATTATTCCTTATTTTCGCTCTGACAGCGGTGTCGGTCACTCACTCTGAGTCTGAGGGTTTGTGGGCCAAGCCTTTCCGAGAGTCTCAAAAGCACAGAGCAGGGTCTCTGTCTGCAGCTCCTTCTCCTTGACGTCTTTATCGTCGTCATCGTCCTCCCGCAACCTCTTTGACATGCCGCCGCTCTCGGGGCAGTTCTGTGGGGGATCGGTAAGGTGAGTTTGAACACACTTGAGAAAAAAAAAAAAAAAAAAAAAAAGAAGTGGTGTGATGGCAGGGGTGATCTGAACCTTCTTGATCAGGGGGAAAAGGATGTCGGCCACGTCGCTGAAGCGGTCCTCCTGGCTGCTCTGGAGGACATCTCCGGCGCAGCGTAGGGCGGCCATTTTGTACACCAGACTCTCCTTGCGGCATTCCTTCAACACGAGATCCAGGACCTCGGGGATGGTGGGCTGGCCAGCGCACGGCTTTTTCAGCTCTGTGCTGAAAGCCACAGGAATCATGGAAGCAATTATGTATGCATAACAAACAAACAAACAAACAAATAAATAAATTATTAAACTTACCTGCATTTGGAGACTACCGATCCAATGGCTTTCAATAGCTCCTCCTGAAACACACAAAAATATAAATATAGACCAAAATGTATTTGAGACATAACACAAAGAGATTGTTGTTGCTACATCTGCTGTCACCTTGCCGGCCCACGTGCGTCCGGATAGCCCCTGCATTAAAGCCGTTAGCACCATCCCGAGGTGCGGCGCCACCAGCGAACCCGTCTGTTCCTTGGCCACGGTCGCCATGGCAGCTGCACCCTGAGCCTTCATCTTCCAGGACTGGGACTGCAAGGCCTTCTGGGTGATGGCGATGAGCTCCGTCATGTAGAGTCGGATACCTCCGAAGCTCCCTTGAGTCAAAGAATAGTTCAGAGGAAAAAAAGCTTACGTTAGCACATTAAGACTTCCACAACTTTTCATCTGAGCAGTTCGCTATTCATCAATTCAATACAGGTTTGGTTTCTCACCCGGGACGTTGTCCTGCCACACCTCGGCCCACAGCGCCGCGTCGTGGCCCTCTCCTTTCTCCTCGTCGGGACCAGGTGCCTGATGCATCCCCAGGAAGGCCAGCGGCAGAGCGACACACGCGTTGCCCTTCAGCACATCGGGGCTGTAGTGGCTGATGGCGTGCACCGTCAACACGCACGACGACTTGTACACCAGTTCTGGGAGGGAGAGAAAGAGGGAATAAGAAGAAGATAAGCTAGGTCCTAAAGGTGCCGTTGGGTTTAACGCAAACAGTCCTTATGAGGAGAAGAGAACGTGTCCGCCATCTTACCTTCCTTCTCCAAGTACCAGTTGTTTAACTTCAGCAGTAGCTTCTCTACGCTGCTGTCTTTTGCGGTCTAATGGGAGTAGAGGGGGTGAGGGAGGGTCAACAAGCCCTTTAACACTGAGAACCACCAATGGTGTTATCATTATAATAAGAAATGGTTTAACAGAAGCGCTGCTTACCCTAACGAGGTGTCCCAAAGCGAAGGCAAAGGCCTTCTGTACCACGGAGCTTCTGTCATGGATGCCGTTCAGCAGGGCGCTCATCAGCTTACCTGGAAACACAGAATATCTCCGCCATTGAGGTCCCTCGTGTCAAACCTTAAAAACACAAGGTCCAGTGAGGGATGGGCTTCTCTTACCGGAGTACGGGGTGAGGTCCTGGGGGCACTGCACCGTGAGTGAGACGATAACACTGGCACAGCCTCCCTGTTCCGGAAACAGAGAGAGAGCATAAAAACGGGGTGGCGCGCCACACTGGTTTCTATACACCCGTACGGGAGACAAGGCAGAAGACAATCCAAGGCAGAGAACACCTACAGACAATCATAGGTGTGTGTGTGTGTGTGTGTGTACCTTGGTGCCCAGGCCCACACCGCTCTTGAGCAGCTCACAGAGCCTGGGGACGAGCTCCCCCAGCACGGAAACATCCAGGTGCTGCAGACACTGAGCACAGGGACACACGAGACGGGCGCTCACTAAAAGGTTGGCTTTTATCACGTTTTGCCAATGAATCCTGATGGTCGGTTCCCTACCATGTTCACGGTCTCCATCATAGGAGAGGACTTGGCGGCACTCAGCCTGGCGGCGTCCATGGCACTCTAGAGAAGCACAAAGAGCAATTGAATAATAAAGAAAATAAACATGGAGACTTTGAGTGAAGTTGCGGCAGGCGACTGCGCTCGCCTTTTCTTGCTCCGTGGCTCTGAGGCTGAGGTAGTTGAGGACCTGAGGCTCCAGGGTGCTCAGAGCCTCCAGCAGGGCCGGGATCAGCCGGGCGGCGTGAGGCTTCAGCCTGGCGCCCGCCGTCTTACTGACCTTCACCAGGGTCTGGATACTGGTGGGGGGGGGGGGGGGGGGGGGTTAAAGGGTTAGTTGAGGGAGAACAAGGCAACAACCTGGTTATGTGGCGACAGAAACCAGGATCCATACTGCTCGACGTTACCTTAGCGCGCGGACCTCCGACACATTGCTAACGATGCCTTTTTCCAGCAGGGTGGGCAGCAGCACTGCCACCGTCCTCTGGGCTGCAGAGCCCGTGGACTCGCACATTCGAGTGCATACCTGGAGCAGGACCAGAGGGCCGCACGTGAACGTGTGCGCGGTAACATCACGCGGTATCAACACATGTTACTATTTTACCTTGCTAAGCGTCTTCAGCGTAAGGTCTGCTGCTTTCCTCACAGATTCCTGAAACGCAGTGTGACATCAGTCAATAAACAGCGGCATGCTTCCTGCAGTTATTCTCCCGTGTGCGTGTAATGTCCGCTCTACGAGGCGACCGCATACGAGTCATCTCATCGCGTGTCCATCCATCATTTCATCCACCAGCGAGCTCATTCGCCGCTCACCTTGATATCATCGAGGACTCTGAACAGCGTCTCCCACATTTCTGCCAAGTGATCGACGAGGTCGTCGGCTTGGCGGCCGCGAATCAGGTCGTTGAGGGCGAGGCAGCTGGAAGGAAAATAGATTGCTTCAAAAACCAGATGGATGTTTTTTTTCCTGACTGTTACATTCTTTACCACTACAAATTCTTAAACAAATGAAAAACATACAACCGCATAAACACTGAGCATATTGACAAAAAGCCATTTTGTCCAAATGCATACAAAAATAGTAGCAGAAAAGCAGACAATAAGTCTTCCTTTGGAGTTTAGTGTTTGTGTGTCTGTTAGTTACCGTACCTGGACTCACGGACTCTCCAGGTGTTACTGGTCAAGTTGGAAATGACATCCTGTAGGATCTCCTTCAGATACCTATCCACCTGAAACACAACAATCCAACGCGCTCACGTTACCTCTAACGGCAGCAGTTCTTCACATCCATTTCTATGCATGAAGATGTACTTTATTGTAGCTTGCGGCGCTCTAAGCTCCTACCAGGGTCTTGTCAGTGACCAAGGCGTCCCAAATGCTGGTCATGGCCTGACGGATGCCCAGGTTGGGGTCAAACTGGTAGCGATACAGGCGGGGCACAATCTGGGGCAGGAACGGGGCCAGCTGCTCCCCGGCTTTGGATGCAATCATGTTGAAACCGAACGCCGCCCCCTGAGAGGAGAAGAGGTCAGACGACCCCCGGGTTAGTTCAGAATAAGGAGCTTGCAAAAAAAAAAACAAGGCAATGATGGCGCATGAACGGCATACCTTGCGGGAGTTCCACATGGCGTGGTGGTTGGCCAGGTTCATGAACTTGTAGACCAGGTCTGGTTGGTTGAGGTCGCTGGCGAGCGAGCAGAGCTCCTTGTACGTGGTGAGGCCGTGACTGCCGAGAGGAGAGGGAGGATCAACGTTCGGCACTGCAGAAAGTCAAAAAACATCAACAGTGGGGAAATTCGACTCACCCGTCAGGTGTTTTCCCCAGACCTTCTCCTTGGAACACCTCGGTATCTTCTGACACTGCGTGCTTCACCCTGCTTGCAAAGTTGAATGAGAATTAAACAACGTCTACATATCGACCCCCCCGCAGAGAGACTATACAGCTTTCTGTGGTTTCACTCAGTCCTTAAACCCCCACTCGCCTTTTGCCCGTCATGAGGGTTTCCACCAGGGTGGACACCAACTCCTGCTGGTCGGCCTCCCCTCCCATCTCGTACACAAGGCCCAGGCCTTTGGAGGCCACGTCCTGACTCAGCTCTACGTGAAAGACGGAGAAAAGAGGGCCGATGCTTCGCTTTGTCACATCACAAAAAGCATTGGATGGTGTTGAGTAACAACAGATGGATCAAATGTCTCCTCTTACCATCGGGGTCCGACAGAACAGAGATGAACGCCACCTGAATCTCCTTCAAGTGGGACTGTGAAGGAAAATGCTAAATGTTTGTGATCATTGAGAAATACAGATACAACTTCTGTAAGCAGTTGTAAGCAATGTGGAATAATTTAAGAAAAGCATTCAAGTAGATATTTTGCCAATTGAAAACACTGGAAAGTAGGGTTGATTACTATAATGACTCATTGCGTAGGTTATCCCTCGCTCTGAACTGACACAGTTTCTAATTCTCCTGTTGGAGAAAACACCCACCGTGATTTCCGCGTGTTGGCTGAGCTTCTTAACCAGAGAAAGCAGCCACACGCATGCCGCTTGTCGGACGTGGGGGTTCTGGCTGGGTATGTACCTGCTCAGGATGGACTTGAGGACCCAAGGGACCACATCATTTTTTTTCACATCTAACAGGGGGGAGAGAGGAAATGTTTGAGGGAAATGACTGCTCAGGTAAATCTAATGTGTCACATATCTGATTAGTAGCAATGCAAAACATCTTTCATCAATATCCACTTCACGCTGTCATTATGCGAGAGACGAGGCGTCCGCCCCACGTCGGAATACTTTAAGTCATCAGATTCGTCCGACTGATCAAAGTTGACAACCACAGTCAATCAAATCACCACTCATCTGGCTCAAGGGCTTCAAACAATGTACCGAGCAGACGACACCCTCCATCAGTGGACCACTTCAGATAATGAAAAATCCCTTTCCACCCCCCATTCATTAACAGTTACAAAATGGGAAGACACCTTAAGCGACAGAGGACAAAAGCCTCCTACAGGGGGGACGATGCATGCTATAGGGAGTGAAGTTCGGCTATAGTACTTACTTTGTGGCGGGCTGTACTGGTCCTCAGTGCAGGTCCACGGGTCTCGGGCTGCTCCAGAGCTGGTGCCTATCGAGACACTGGTTATAGCCTCCCCGACTGTAAACTGCAGCTCCACTTGCTTAGCCTTAAAAAATGAGGAGAAATAAAAGTGAAAAAAAGAAGCAATCCTTCCACTCATGAGGCCCGATCTCAAGTCAACATCTGTCAGGTGGCACGCAACGGTTTGATGCATCAGTTGAGGCATCTTACGTTACAGTTAGCCCGTGCCTTTCATACCTCCACAGAGTCCATGAGACCTTGTAGCAGCTTCTTCTGGTGAGGGAAGTCTCCATCTCCCACCGGGAGGTAGCCCAACGTCTGGATGGAGCGCTCCTTCATCTGGACCGACGAGACAAAGTGTGTCACTAATCTCTCGGCTTAAGATCTAATGTGACGTTTACATACGCGCACATATCAAGACTGCGTCCACTGTTACCTTCAAGCTCTCCTTGCCGGAGGGGATGCGAGCCAGCAGGTTTTCCGTGGCCGACAGTTTGGTGAAGCCTGGCCCGTCGTCGGGGATGAGCAGGGGGCCATTACGGCCAACTTCCCCCAGAGCTGTACACGCTGCGACCGCCAGCAGCGCACTGCTGCTGTCCAGGAAGGAACCTGGGGAGAGGGGGGTGGGAGGGGGGGGGGGGGTGTCAATCAGTAAAAGCCGTCTAAACCGCAGAAAATTGTTATGTAAAAAGAAAAAGAAAAAATGTCTTACCAATTGACTTGGTGGCCATGGCAACAAGTTCATCATCTTCCTGGGAGGTGATGCTCATTTGCGGCCCTGTGCTGTGCTCGGAGTCCCCAAAGGCAGCAGCTTTTTTCTTGCTCATGTACCGTCCCACCATATAGCCGAGAGCCAAGATGGCCCCGTGCTGAGTCTCGGGACTCTGTGGATCCATGAAACCAATGAACATGTATGCAGGTTAAAACCAAATACAGCTTTGTTTTTTTTGTTTTTTTATGTCAAGTGCTCAGGAGACAAAGGTGTACGTACGTGGTTGTCCTTGGTGATTTTGAGCAGATTGTGCACGGCCGCCTGTAGCTCTTCGCCGGTCATGGAGGAGACGACCACGGCATACAGCTGGGCTGCCAGCTCCCTCATGTCCTCCTTATTTGTGTTCATCAGACTCTGGAGAAGGAAACATCTGTCAGCACAGCTCAAGTGGAGACTCGGGAATTATGCATCACAGGACAGCTAAGTGATTAGAGTAGCTTTATAATGGCACCAATATATGTCTCACTAATTAATTAGAGCGTGGAAAATCCCAACGGAGAATGGCCCACATCCTAAAGAATACTCACTTTGATCCAGTCAATTTTATCAACAAATCTGGAAGCCAGTAACTCTGGGCAGACAGACACTGCCTCCAGTAGGCAGTACATAACTGGGATTCCTGATGAGATTAACAAGGACAGGTGCAATTAATAAAGAGTTTCCAACCAACACTTTCATGGCAATTATATAATTACAATTATATAGAATATAACTAAGTACATGACATAAACAAATTCTGTACCACTGCATTGATATCACATTAAGACAAACCAATGGTAATATCTTAAATGTTCTATGAAGCCCATAGTAACAACGGGCACATGACTCACCCCCGATAGCAGACAGCAGCTGCTGCAGCAGATCCATGTAGACGTGGACGGGATTCGCCTCTGAACCCTTGGACTCTGAGGTCAGCAGCATGCGGACGTAGAGCCCGATGGCCGGTGCGTCGTCCTGCATGTCTGCCAGGCGCGCGGACATGGGTGTGACGCCGGCGCTGTGGGCCAAGCACATCCTGAGGTACAGCACAATCTGGGAAGACAGGGAACAGTTAGGGGTCTGAAGCAAATGAAAAAAGAAGTAGAAGCAAACTCATCCAATGTCACAGCCTGATCACCAAGTAATATTTACCTCTCCAAATGCAGACGGGTTAAAAGGAATTGTGAAGGTTCCAGAAGTGTATTTAGCTGGAGTCTTGATCCTCTGGGCTGCCTGATATTAAAAAAAAAATTAAAAAATGTAAAAAGAGATTGAATCATTTCGCAAAGAATGTGTCCTTGATGTTTTGTCTTGAAGCGCAGAGCCCCACCTTCTCCTGGACATAGGCCACCATGTCGGGAAAGGAGGGCATCGGCTTTGGTCCCTCCTTCTCAGAGTTCTTGTTTGGAAAAACTCGGAGAACCTTCCGAGCTTCTGCGGACACCTCCTCTCTCCTGAAAAACACACAGAACACAGCCTGTGTTTTCCTCATGGGAAAGTAACACCATCACGTTACCACTAACCATCCCCCATCTTATTTGAACATAACAAGCACTCAAACGGCAGAGTTGCATTGCAATTTATTTGCCGTTAGGCAGTGGTCTTGTGTTTGGGGACTTACGGGTCTCCAGCAGCCAGCAGCAGCAGGTATCTCGATGGCACGTGATCCGGAGCAAACACGGTGCTGGCAAATTTCATGGCCACCTGTCGGACCTGCACCTCCGGCTGCCACAGGAACAAGAAATCAGCTCTTAGTTCTGCCTCTTCCCAAATTACTTGACATTATTCTTTTTGATTTCCTCAATAACCAAATATAACTTGTTTAGCCGTAAGGACTCACCTTTGTTATATATGCAGCCACCAAGGCCTCCATTAGGTTGAGCAGCGCCCCCTGCAGGTTGGCATAAGCTCCAACCATCATAGACAACGCTTCCTGAATGGCAAGGCGGACGTCAGACTCCTCCTAAAGAAGATGACACAGATACTTTGGAATCAGTAACTCCCTCTGTATCTTCTTAGAATGGAGGCTGAAAAAAAAGACTTTATTTACGGTCAAATATTTCAGAGATCTTCTACTTACTTTGCACATGGACTCAAAAAACTGCTGCACGAGTGCGATGTCCTTTGTGAACAGCTGTGGCATGCGGCTAGAAGAGAAGATATAACATATTGAATAGGTTTCAATACTAAAAACCATGTTTAACGGGAAAAAAAGGAGTTATTTTATTTTACCTCGACAGCTTTCCGACAGCAGAGTAGGCAAGACATAGTAATTTAGGATCCTGCAAGAACAAATGCTTAGTAAGTATACATACGCACATATGTATATTTATTAAATGAATTGGTAAGCAGGGCAGTATAAATGTGCGTTGTCAGTTTTACCTCCTTGTATTCATTGATGAGCTTGGTGAGACCATTCAGCAGCATAAGACCCAAAGGTTTATTAGTGTCAGGACATCTGAAAAACATTACAGCCCAAAAATTATTTTTGAGATGCAGAGAAAAGTTTGTGTTAAAATATATGAAATATGGAGAATCTAGAAAAAAACTACACTTTTCTTACATCATGCAGATATGATGGACAAACTGCAAGGTGAGGGACAGAAGTTTGTTGTTGGTGTTGGCCCCAAACAAACCATCGTACACAACCTACAGAGGAAGAGAGGAGAGGAATGACTGCACGGCACACAAGAGCAACTTGGAAAAAGGACTTGGCCCAAAGATTGAGAATACACAAATGCAGCGTGAAGAAACAGACAACCTACCTGGATATTAGCAGGAAAACACTCTGCAGCTAGGCGTGAGCGCAGGAGATGAGGCAGGATCTTCAGCTTGACTCTGGTGCTCACAGGCTCGTGTTTCAGCTCTTGCTTCACGTTGCCTCCCTAGTGCAGACAAAAAGAAATGGGTGAAGTGCTTCATATTTAAAAAGATTAGAATTAACCTTAAAGTTTGCAAACCTTTGATTTAAGAGGAACGTCCCCCAGGTACACTTTGTACATCTTGTTGATGATAAGAGGATTGTTCCAATCGATCATGCTGGAAGATAATTGAACACAAGGTTGTAAATATTAGTTTGTACTTCCAGCATTTCTTTCATAAGGCTTTATGTTATCCGTTCAATCTCTTAAACATGCCGTGAACATTTTAATCTTGTCAAAGAATAATAAAAATAAAAAAATAAATCAATCAATAAAATGTTGTTTATCTTGTGAAATAAGTATACCCATTCTTTTGATAAGTCATTGCACCATTCCGTAAATTAAGAGTAAGATTACTGCGTGGACGACTTGCTGAACCAGAGAGGATTCAAGCTCCTTCACCAACCTCTGTTTGCTCTTTAGCTCCAGATCGGCCGCCGTGGCCACACCATGTCGGGTGTCGCTCGATGCCACCACCAGGTGCACCACAGTCTCCACCTCTGGGATTTGCTTTGCCTCCATGAACTTTACGATGCCCAGTTTACACTGTTGAAACCAAACACAGGATGACGGAATTATAATCGTTATACAGGCGTCAAAAAATGCTCAGGCATTAAAAGGTTTAGAATAGCTATTATCCGAGGGTTTTAAAAGAAAAACAGATCAAAACTAAGTTAAATTTGAGGCATCTCCTTTGAGTTGGAGCCTCCAAGTTTCGTGATAGTTTGATAGGTGAGACGAGCACCTGCTCTAACTGCTCAGCGCTCCACTGCGCCTCTCCGATCACCCTCTTGGCAGCATACACACTCATCCCTGGGGGAGGCTGGGGGAGGCCCTGGCCACCTGCGGCCACCGTCCCATCTGAATGACTTCCCTGGGCTGAGGAGGGAGCCGGGCGAGTCGGGGATTCATTCAGGACAAAGCTATGAGAGGGCGGAGGGACCACAGGTCAAACACTTTGAGTAAAACCCTTCTACAGATAAACATGCTTTTACCCAGAAGGCATGGCGTGAACTTACCCGTAAGGCATCAGCAGAACATCCAACATGAACTCCAGCAGGAGGTGCACCGTCTTTGGCCTCTCAGATAAGTTAAATGGAGACGTAAGCTTGGAGTTGTCTGCAGGATACTTCATATGGTAAAGAGTGGGAATCAGCAGGTGCATCAGGCTGAGAGGAGAAAGCCAGAATGAAGTGAAATCACAGTCAGACAAGGCACGGATACGGGTCAGCGCCGAAAAAAATACCCGGAACAAATGTTAGTCATGTGTGAATCGAGATAAAACTGAATCTAATCTAACAAAATTTTAAAACATTCTTGCTTTAACACAGGTATGCGTTAAGAGTGAATATTCGTGTGCATCCTACGTGGTTTGAAAGCATGTGTCCCCTCACCTGTCCTGCTGTGGCTGTGGCTTGCCCTCCATGGCAGTGAGAAGGATGGGGGCCAACTCGCACTGTTTTCCCACCTCCAGACGAGGGTAGCCCATTTTGATGTAGATGATGGTGAAATTCTACAAGATTTAAAGCAGGGATTAAACAATCACCGTTCCGGTTTGTAACCACACATCCTTACTTAGACAATGAAAATACATTTCGGTTCTGATCCCTTCTTAAATATTAAGACAACAGAAGAAAATCCAAATCAGAGGAAACTTAATTTAGCATTTTTAATGTACTGTTAAAACTGTGTGAAAACAGACTTAGATATGTTATTTGATAACTTACAAATAATAATACATTTTTAACTTCTACTCACCGTCACAAAGGAGGCGGCTGCAGGATCTTGGTACTGTACGAGCAGAGTTTCTACTGGCAGCTGAATCTTCGGTCTGCTTTTAATCCGCTTGTTCAAATGGACCAACAACTCCATCACCTATCACAGAACAAAAAGCCTATTTGATCAAAACCTCACTGGCAAAATTGAAGGATCAAAAGTCCTTTAAAGCATGTTTGCAAACCATGGATGTTTTATGGCGTTCACTTAAGCTTGAGTCGTGAGGAAGAAAGGACAATATCTGAGGTGTAGCTTGAGCTGAACACTCATGATTCCTTGTAACCTCTGTAGGCACAGATATGGACAACACCCATCTTACTTTCTTTCGCACGCCCTCCTGAACGCTGGAGAGTTTGAGGAGCACAGGAGGAAGGAACTTGGAGATAATGTCCTGTAGCTGCTCATCGGTCTCTGCATGGCCAAGCCGAAGGAACACACGTTCCAGTTGATCTGTCGAAACAGACAAATAAAAATTAAACACATCGAAGACCCTGATCACCTCTTAAGTCTCATTTTCTCGGCAGTATCCGTCTTAATCGGAGAATAAAATTAACGGGAGACCAGTTTAGAAGTAATTTGACAGGCATTTCCGATTTTTTTATGGAAACACGTTACAGACTGAAAGCCCACTCTGGTGCCGCCAGCTGATGAGTAGTTCAACCATCACACAGATGGCATGCTAGCATGCTGCTAGCTACTTTAACTGACACACCATCAACGCATTTCATATCATTTTTGACGCCAATCGACTGTCTTCACACACTCGCTGACACCCTTCGCATTTAGCACCACACGCTCGAAACGTTCACGTTGTGAAACTACCACTTCAAAGTTTGCCTAACAAAGACGTATTAATAGCATACGTGATGGTTTAGTTTTGACCATGACTGGGCAAACGGCCTCCAGACGTTAGCATTCTAGCTAGCAGTGTAGCTGAGTAGCTAGCTGCCGTCTCTGCACCAGTTGTAAACCGACATAAGCGTTATCCTTACTTGAGGAAAAAAAGACGCAACCGTTAGAATAAGGACGGCCTTTTTGTTCATTTAATTTTTGCCAACCACCGATAAAGCATTTCCCGAGATATTAATCACCAATACCGCAGAAAGAAACTTACTGAGTTCATCCTGGGCAGCCATGTTTGCAGACTCACATCAGCGACCCCCACCGTTCACAGGGTGTTACTGCACTCACCAGTGCCACTCCTTTATCGCCTCACTATAACTTTAATGTGTACACAAAGCCGGAGTTCATGGCAATGCCACTTTACAGATGTTTACAAGCAATGTACTGTATGTACTTTACAATACTACGCCATGCTTCACATCGATATTATGGCTCAGCACATTATGCTGCCGTATTATATCGCGTCCTGGTACAGCTAATACACACATATAAGATGTAATTTATCAACTTAAATTGTTAAAACGATTTCCCAATAGGTCAAGGTCAAACAGACGCGGTAGTCTCTGGTGATCTTTATTTGCAACTTAAATCATTCGTTACAAAATAACTGAGGGCCGGGGAAAGCCTTTAAATATTCTAAATCATAGCAGTAACAAAATAATAATCCCAGTCTGGAACATACTATGTGCCATATCACGATTGGTACGATGCAGTACCATAGTGGTAACATTTAAGCAAAAACAAATAATAGCAAAATACATGCTGTATATGCATATCTGTACATCGTATCATGAATCTTATCTTGTACTTCAGAACCAGTACACACATCTGATAAAAGCGTCAAAGACAACTCCTAAAACAGGTTCACAATAAAACAGATTCAGGCAGGAGCTGCAGGTGCACTTTCCACGGGCATCGGTCGCGTTCCAGTTCCTGGACTCTGCCTCGCTGCTGATTCACAGATCTCACAGCTCTCACAGCGTAGGGAGGCGTGTGCACACGGCGCTCTGCCTGCCGACGCGTTCGTGCGGATCCGCACGCAAACGCAGTCGCGCTGTAGTGCAGGCGGTCTGGTCGCTTAACTGGAAGCAGCAGCAGCAGCTAGAGTTGCTGTCATGTGAATCAGCTGGACGAACAAGGAAGGGGATACATAACAAACACGACTGCGTCTTTTTAAATCAAGGTAAAATAATATTTGCTTTATGGAAACAACACGTGATATGACGGCGTAGGATGCGTCTTGGTGCGAGGCTTTGAGGCGGTTTGCCGGAAAGCGATATTTAATTCCGTGGCTACTGTGCAGAATTAGCCGAGCTATCGGCAGCTAGCCGCTAGCATTAACCAACCATCTTTAAAAAAGTTGGCATGCGCTCTAACCAACGGGAATATTGCACTGTGTGCCCGATACCCATTGGCCTCTGCTTATCGATAAGCATGTACGATCTCGACAAATGATGCATACACGATTTAAAATAGAAGACGCATTCGTTTGTAGCACACACACATTCACAGAGTGGAGCAGCTACAGCACGGGCCTCTCTGCAGCCACCTGGCGAGGGGCATTTAAACCCCATCCACTGGAGCGCTTAAGAAGTTAGCTAGCTAATGTTAGCTTAAGAGCTATAGTAACTACTAAGTCACTATTCCAGGGGGCTTTCGGGTCAGGTACTTCAAATGAATTCTCAAATTCGAGTGAAACAACCCAATGAACCTAACGGTGGCAATTAAAAATAAATAAGCGAAGAAGCTGTGCTAGTTGTTGAGCCCTTAGTTTGCATCATAACAAAACGGAAGCTAGTTAGCTGAGCTTCGTAGACAACAAAGCTCAGCTAAGCTACACACGTCCGTGCAATATTTACGGGTCTGCTGAGATTCACTCGTCTCGTTTAAAAGGTTTTGTTGTCTTTATATAATAACAAGCTGAATCACCAGATTAAGGACAACCCTTGGTTTGAAGTTATGTGTATACTATTTAAACAAAGACTAACAAATAGTGTCTAAACATTGTTACGCTAGCGGAATTTCTAAAACTTGCAACAGTCTGTTATATAACCGGGTCGCACGTCATTATAATGTTGGTTTGCAGAGAAGCCGCGTTATGAAGATGTTTGTAAGAACCCCGATAGTCTCACTCGGGACAACGTGATCCTTTGTCTGGATGCACAGTGAAGTCGGGAGTTGCGAGTGGGGCGGGTGGATGGGACAAAATCAGAAAGGGTTGTCGGCATCAGGAAGGATCAAAGGACTAAATCGACATTTATTGAATCTCTACCTCCATCTAGTGGTCAGTTTACCGCCATTACACAAACCGGCTGCTTTCTGGGCCAGTTACACACCTGCAAATTAATATCTAGGGGTGCACTTTTGTAACCGTATATTTAATAAGGTATTTGACTAGGAAACTTTAAAGCAAAGACATTTTATTACCAGTTCGAAATTTTAAAAATAGCAACCACCAAAACATGTTGACTGATAATATGAAGACATAATAAATACATTAACAATTTCTACAATCAAATAATTGTGTTTTAGATATCTCTATTTGGAATGTTAATTATGTCTATCTCATTATAATAACGAGATTATATATATATATATATATATATATATATATATATATATATATATATATTAGGGCTGTCAAATGATTAAAAATTTTAATCAAATTAATCAGAATTTTCAGTGGATTAATCATGATTAATCACCTGAAGCCTAACAATTTTTTCTTTCTGAAATGCATAATAAAGATAAATAACAGGACACAGATACATAATTATCATTATTATTATCATAATAATTATTTTTTACATAAATACATGTTATTGATATTTGATTTTTTAATTCATTCCAGAAAATAATCAAATCAATGTTATTTGATAAGTTAGACTGATTTCCCTGCTTGGCTCTAGAAGGGTCTCGAGCCTCTGCAGTTTATCCCACTCTGCTGTGAGTTTGTGCTCCTGATGGTCCAGGGCTGCGATGACCAGACATGACCAGACATGTCAACCCTCCCGATGTTTCAAAGCCCCTCCCGAAAATCTCCCGGACCGACCTTTCTCCCGATTTCCACCCGAACAACAATATTGCTGCACCACCCGTCACTGGGTGCGCCGTTTCAGACCGAACAATAATAAAAGTTACACCTTAAAGTCGAGCGCGGCGATTAGAACGACTGGCGCTGCAAAGAAATCCGCTACCACCCCCATTTCAGTGTGAAATATCCCCATACCTGGGAGGATTTACATCGCATTGGCTTCTCTTCCTCCGCATGTTTCAGAACAGTATTACGGGTCTCTCCGATGGTCTTTCCTCTATCTCAGCGCTGCTCTTTATTTATTTTTCTTAGCAAAGCTCTGCTGGGCGGAGCTTTTCTTCTTCTCTGTTCCGCTGCGCGAGAACCGGGGGGAGGGGGGGGGGGGGGGGGGGGGGGGGGTGCGGGTCTCTGGCGCAAACGACTTGCTGAACCTGACGGCCTGACGTATGCCTGCAGGTGGCAGTAATGTGTTGTATAGGATGAAGTGCATTCCCTAGGAGAAGAGGTTCTTTCCGGACCTGAATAATTTGTCACACTGCGCATGCGTGAAATGCGTCAAAAAAATTGACGTAATTAACAACAAACAGCTAATTAACGCCGTTAACGCGCTATTTTTGACAGCCCTAATATATATATATATGATAACTTGAACATGACAAGAGTAGAAGATTCCCCCCACTTAGCTGACAAAGTAATCAATACTATAAACCTTGAGGAAAATCTATCCGCATTACTAGGATACTAGGAAATATTCTGATGTTGGAGCATAGTTTACTTGATATTTTGTATTATCTGGACGTGAGTCTGAAGTAGAAGTTTGATTGGTGTGTGTGTAATGGATTTTTTTCCTATTTTCCTTTTTTTTTCAGGTTATATCTGGCGAGGGAGCAGGATGGCGGGGGCAGAGGTTTACACCCCTGCCAACCCCACCTGCAAGATTATGACCTTCAGGCCCACCATGGAGGAATTCAAAGACTTCAACCAGTACCTGGTTTACATGGAGTCTCAGGGTGCACACCGCGCAGGCCTGGCTAAGGTAATTTACACAAAGTTTCAACCACCAGTAAATAGTTTTGATGTCACATCTGTGAGGGATGAACTTTGTCGCGTCCTCATTGTTGGTGTGTCGGTGTTTATAGTTTGGCTAGGGTTGTTAGCTGATTATGCATCGTTTTATACTACAGGCTGTTTAGGTCAGTCTGAAGAGACATAAAAAAGCAGACATGGGCATTCAGGTATCGAGTGACATAATTATAGTTGCGCTTAGGACACAGTGGGTCAACTCCTGCTGATTCCAAAAGTAATGCTGATCAGAGGAACCTATTTGTACTAAGTAACCTGTTGTCTTTGCCCCTTAGGTGATTCCTCCTAAAGGCTGGAAGCCCCGGCGTACCTACGACGACATAGACGATCTAATGATAGATGCTCCCATCCAGCAGATGATGGCTGGCCAATCAGGGCTCTTCACCCAATACAACATCCAGAAGAAGCCGCTCAGTGTGCAGGAGTTCAGGCGATTAGCCAACAGTGACATGTGAGTATTGGGACCATTCACACAGACATTACATTCTAGTGCTGCCGGAGTAAGAAAATAACCATTTTCTCTAATGTACACAGGGTATCCCAAAATGTTAAACAGATGTATGTACAGTATATATAAAGTTATTCTTAGAATAACTTTTAGAAGGCTATTGGTTACTTGGCTAACTGGCTGATAGTGAGATTACCAACAGTATCCATATACTATATGGATGTTTTAATGTTGATAAATAATCCTAAAATAATTATAATTATAAATGATAAGAAAGCTATGAAATGGTAAGTATAAAAAGTAGTTTAATTTCGAAGAATCAATTACCGTATTTTCGCAACTATAAGGCACACTTAAAATATTTTTTTTTCTCAAAAAACGACACTGCGCCTTATAATCCGGAGCGCCATATATATGGATCAATTGGTTGATCCATACTGGTTAACGAGGATCCATTGGAGGGAAAGTCTGGTGCCAGCAGCCGCGGTAATTTCAGCTCCAACAGCGTATATTAAAGCTGCTGTAGTTAAAAAGCTGGTAGTTGGATGTCGGGATCGAGCTGACGGTCCGAGGCGCCACCGTCTGTTCCAGCGCTGCCTCTCGGTGCAAGATGCACGAAAGCATTTGCCAAGAATGTTTTCATTAATCAAGAACGAAAGTTGGAGGTTCAGAGATAATGTTAATATCCACATTAACGTTTGAACAACGTTACCATGGGAGTGAACACTTAATAACGTTTGATTTAGCGCAGCCCGATCTAGTGGATGCATAACGCAGCCCCAGTCAAACGTTTTACTGCACTATCTTCTATTCTATGCGCCTTAAAATCCGGTGCGCCCTCTATAGGAAAATAGTTCTAAAATGGCGATTCATTGAAGGTGCGCCTTATAATCCAGTGCTCCTTATAGGCGCGAAAATACGGTAGATAATTTTCAGCGCTACAGTTTTCTGGAGTTGTGAGAAAGTTTTTTTAAAAGGCAGGAGGGTGAATGTTGTCCTGATATTTATTATGAGATCATCATCAATGCAACATCACATTGAAATGGATGAATATTATAAACGTAGATGCTAATATCAAGATAAGGACTATTGAAATGGTTGATGCAGATGTCCTAATAAGTAAATGCTGCTGATGCGTTGGTTTTCTTCATTCGTTGGGAGGTTTATTAAGTGTGAACCTAGTTTTTTTTTACGTAAAACGCCTTATTTTCATAAATTCTTTTTACGGTTTCATGTTTTTTTAAAAGTTTTAATTCGGTCTCAGCCAGGACTCCTTGAGAGGTTCTGAATTTCAGTGGGAATATTCCTGGTAAAAAAAGTTAATACATTTCTCTGTCCTCCACAGGTACTGCACACCTCGCTACCTGAATTATGAAGACCTCGAAAGAAAATACTGGAAGAACCTCACTTTCGTGTCGCCTATATATGGTGCTGATGTCAGTGGCAGCCTCTACGATGAGGTAGATGACTTGGCTCCCCCTCTCTGTATATTTCCACACGCCTGTATTCTTCTCTGTCCCCACTTATTCAATCTATTCATGTTCAGAGTTTCTCTTTTGTCAGCAACAGTAATAATGCTCATCACTTTGGTTGCCTGGACAACCGGGAGCACACAGAGTTCAATTATTGGATAAATTATTGATCGGATTTAAAGGTGCTATTGTCCACTGGAGTGCAAATCCTGAAAGTTGTTTCTAATCCCGTAGGACGTGGAGGAGTGGAACATTGGCCACCTGAACTCTATCTTGGATGTCATTGAGGAGGACTGTGGCGTATCCATCCAGGGGGTTAACACCCCGTATCTGTACTTTGGCATGTGGAAGACAACCTTCTCCTGGCACACGGAGGATATGGACCTGTACAGCATCAACTACCTGCACTTTGGAGAGCCCAAGTCCTGGTAAGTGTGGGCGGGGGTAAATGCATAGAGAAGCAATGATTGTTCAACATGATCTAATGTAAATGTATTAGCCAACATAAAAATAAAATCTCTGAGGGCGTGGGAAGGGACAAAGGGCCACGAGAGATTTGATGGACAGCGTATAAGGCAGGGGGGTCAAACATATGGCCCAATCCGGCCCGTCGGATGACTTGTAAAAATGTGTAAAAATGACAAAAACACATACATTGCATTTCTATAAAAGTAGCTGCTGTTCCTAAAAAGTCCACTGGGGGTCGCACTCTGAGTGAGCACATGCGTTAGACATTACATTACATGTCATCTAGCTGACGCTTTTATCCAAAGCGACTTACAATAAGTGCATTTCAGCCGTAGAGATACCCCTTAGACCAGGGGGATCGACGACAGCGTTCCTCCAGGCAGCTGCGGTGCTCGTGCGAAAATGACGTCACGCAATCCCCGTCGACCAGAAGGTCCACCGACCGGAAACACATCCTTTTGTGAACTCTCATAGTATTTTCATGACTGGTGCATATTTACAAAAAAACTGTCCCATTGAAGGTGTTCAATTTATTTGGTGTGACATGTTAAGGAAATGGTTAAATCAGAGTCTATAGTATGTCGTTTCATAACCCACATCCAAATTTGCGACACGGCTGCACAATCCATCACTGGCCCTCTCCATTCAGATGTGTTTTTAGTGGATTGAAACGGTGAATTTTTAAGGTTGTCACAGCCGTCGTTTTATTAACGCGACCATCCTGTTGCGTAAGGCCCCGGGGTTTTGTTCCCTTTCTGCTTGTTTGCACACTGATGAGGTGGCTACCTGCAGTAAGTGAATGTACTTTAGGGAGTCAGATACTAGCGAGAATAGAAGAGGTACAACATGAGCGGCAGTAGGGAGAGAGGGAGGCTGTGTGTTTGCGCGTGTGTGTGTGTGTGTGTTGACTTTTTATTATTCTCCACGGGCGTGAGCATATGGTTTGATTTCCTGGAAGCTATCATTCTTGTCTGCTGTGGAGCAAGACAATTTTAAGATTTAATATCCTAAGCAGTCGGCCACATGCTATGCGTCGTTTCTGTTCATTTACCTCAGACACTTTCACGCTGATTAGCTCTGTAAACTAAGAGGAAGTGGTGGTTTATCCACGGCTGCCTCGGTCGGTCCCACACTCGCAATCTCTGCATGTCTCATGCATGCAAATAACAGCTTGATGCCACACAGGTGACATTAAGATTGAGTGAGGCACTGGGTCGGGGGAGATGAACGTGACGCTGACGAATCGTAGTGCGCAAGGGGCTCTTGCGTGTCCTTGCCTCCCTCTGAAAACGCAGAACTAAACTAGGCTTAAGTCCCGCCTCCGCTTTCCACAAGCAAGAAGGACAGAGGCAGTGCGATCAACTTAAATGTTTGGTGTCCATTCATATGTAAAATGAATATCGCAGCACCAAAAATGACTTCACGCAATTTCAGAGTGTGAGATATGTCAATTTATCAAATATTGCCTACCAACAACCACGCCACGTTCCAAGTACCTTAAATTCCCTTTCTTCTCCATTCTGACGGTCGGTTTGAACTTCAGCAAGTCTTCTTGACCACTTCTACATGCCTAAAATCCTTTTGAGTTGTGGCCATGTCATTGGCTAATTAGTAATTTTACTGCATATGTACCGCACAGGTCTATTTGTTAGCGGGTTTGCATCTCTTTTGTAGAATAGGAGCTTTAATTAAGTTCTAGTTAAAACAATGAAGAGAGGAAGAATGCAGGTAGATCTAAATGGAGTTTGTTTTATTTTAGCTCTGCTTTCTCTCTCTGTCTCGCTCCCCCTGAAGGGAGTTCTGCTCATTAGAGCCCTGAGCCCTGCTACCCCACAGGGATCAGTGTCACAGCCAGACAGTGACACACACTCAACCACACACGCATACCTTTATCATCCCGCGCACACACGCACACACTCTTTCATCCTGCTGCTATTTTGACATCTCGTCCCTGGAGGAGAGTGGCTTAAAGATGCACCTCTCTCACCTCCACTCAATCCCCGACCCCTCTCCTATTCCCCATGTCATCTCCACCTGAGGTTGCCGCTCGCTCTCATCCTGTCTGTCGCTGCACTTTTAAGCTGACGGGTGATAGGATGATGGAAAGAGAGGCCACAGATCCGAGAGCGGGTGCTGCTCGTCAAACCGTGGGCGGAATTCTGTCAGCCTCCCCGGGTTTCCCGCTGGGAACTTTGGGAACAGTTTCCCACTGGGACAGCGTCGGCAGAGTGGCACGAGAAAACACGAGATAAGGATGAAATGCAACTCTTACCCCGACGCAGGACGTTATTCCGTCTCCATCAGAGGAGGAATGAGGCTGCATATTTTGAAAAACAGTATTGCAGATTCAAAAGAGCGGATAGTTAGACTTCTAAATGTTTAAGGTTTCCTGAATACATTTAAAGCTACTTGAATACACGCGTCTTTTTGATTTGTCAGTAGATGATGCACTGCTGAAAAAGGCTCCACAGCCTTGATACGACTGTTCGTTCAGCCGCCACTTGATGGCAGTCTTGAAACTTCAAAGGCTCCTCTCTGTTGGCTGCGGCTGTCCGGGGGTGTTATATCGTGTTCATCATGCCTCCGCTACGATGCATGATCAGGATGTTCACGTACACAGAAATAATTCAGTCTGCTCCACATCCCGTCTCCTACAGGTATGCCATTCCCCCTGAACATGGAAAGAGACTGGAGCGCCTGGCCACAGGTAAATAGATCATTCGTATTCTTGGTGTAAATGGAGGTGATTAAATAATATATACAGAAGCAGGTGAGCGTTAAACAACAAAGTACAGCACATAAATTTGCAGCGAGAGGTAATTATGGGTAATGGCAAAGCTAGAGATGCTGCAGGCTAATGACCTCCCCACTGCAAACGTGCAAAAAAATGTATGTATTAAGGAGCCACTTTAGGAAAATTTAGGAGGATTTAACCACAAATATTATAGTACACAAAGCTGTAGTGCTTACATCTGAATAAAATGGACTGTTTGACGATTCATTTATTACTTATGGTAAAACCAGACCTCACTGTAGTCAGGAAAGGTTAAAAGTGTAACAGGCAAACCATTCACGTCTGGCTTTTCATTCATGTATATGTTTTCCCTCTTTCTGTGCGTGTGCACATCTTTTAGGTTTCTTTCCCAACAGCTTCAAGGGGTGTGAGGCTTTTCTTCGTCACAAGATGACTCTAATCTCCCCTTCCATACTTAAGAAGTATGGCATTCCCTTTGATAAGGTAGGCTCACAGCTCGTTTTTTCTCCTTCTCTCCAGTTATTTACCAATTTTCTGTAAACGCATTTTCTTCCTAGTAATAGGAGCAGGGGTTGTTTCAAATGAAACCTGCTATGGTTCATTTTGATGCCTTTTTTGTTGTATGTGAAAACAAAATGTTGTCATTCATACTTTCTCGAAAAGCAACATATGTTTCTCCCTTCTATCATCACTTGATACCAGATTACTCAAGAACCTGGAGAGTTCATGATCACCTTCCCTTACGGGTACCACGCTGGCTTCAATCATGGCTTCAACTGTGCGGAGTCCACCAACTTCGCCACAGTGCGCTGGATAGACTACGGCAAAGTAGCCACACAGGTAGCACGAGGCTGTCAGCCCTTCCTTCCACCACTGCATGTCTTTTAGAAATGAGCCCCGCAAGATGATACGTGTCCTCCTGCTCCGTTCCCCTCTAGTGCACATGTAGCAAGGACATGGTGAAGATATCCATGGAACCCTTCGTGAAGCGCTTTCATCCCGACCGCTATGCTAACTGGATGGCGGGCAAAGACTCTGCCCCCCCCGACCACATACTCGCTACTCCCAGCACAACACCGGAGCTGCAGAGCTGGTTGCAGAGTCGGCGCAAAACCAAACCTGCCAACAAAAGGTACGCTGTCTTCTGTTTCCTCAGACATGCAGTGTGAAAGAGAAATCTGCTGCAGCCAATGGTGCTGCCGGGGATTGTGAAATAATGTAAATATCATACACGGTCCTCAATGCCCGAAATACTGGACAGCGGTAAAAGCAAAATGCCATTGTCCCAACATGCATTTGCTTTATTTCTTTATTTGTATTAGCATGAATCAGTTGTTTTATCCTCAATCCCTTGTGATCCTTCTCTCAGCTGCACACACTCTCGATTGCGCTCCAAACGCCTCAGAACCAGCGCGCAGCCCATCGGCCTGGATGGCAGCTCGGGGTTGACCGGCACCAAGAGGAAAGCCCTCAGTGGTCCGCCCGGGACCAAGGTGCGAAGGACTGTGGCGGGGACAAGCTGCAGGGAGGAGGAGGAGGAGGAGAAAGAGAAGAAAAGGGAAGCGCAATCGACTCACACCCCAAATCTCACCTCCGCCCACCTCTCTGGTAAGAGATGGTAGTGCACGTGTGTGTGATTGACACCACTGGTCTGCATGCCTGCTTTTTCTTTTTTTTTCTTTTTTCTCTTTTTTTCTTTTTTTTTTTTACATGTTGGATATGTCTCCTTGCTTACTTGGTGAATCCATCCTGTTATCTCTGACAGGTCCTTGCAGACAGATGTGTGTGGTCAAGGTAAATCGCGTAGAGAGTAATAGTTTGGGATTTTTGAATACGGAGCCATCCCATAACTCTCGCTGCCTCTCCGGTCCCTCCCCTGCTTCAGCAGTGACAAAGGACCTAAAGGCGGAGATGGGCACACACGACGACCCTCAACGCCTCTCAGGGTCAGGGGTCGCGACTCCTGAAGGTCTCAGGCGATGGGCCGAAGCACCCGGATATAGCGAGCCCCGGTGCTGCTCGCCTGAAACGCAAGACCTCTCCACTTCTCAGGACTGCGCTGTCGGGGTCTCTCCCCTGGAGGCCTACAAACTCCACTCCTCTTCCCACACAACGGGCTCCTCCGCCGAGGCAGAGGTGAGCTCGCGTCCCGCTGAGCCATCTATCTCGCCGCGTGGAGAAGACTCTTTAAGCCTATCACCAAACACCGACTGTAGCACAAAGACGGGTGCTGACAGTGACACTAACGGCAGTGCTAAAGCGCAGACAACAGACCCCGTCGTTCACACGCTACATCTAAATCCACACTCTGCTACAGAAGCACTTTACATTCTCAAAACTGAGCCCGTGGAGAGGGGTAGTTACACGTCGTGTGGCTCCCTCTCCCCCTCCGGGCACAGTTGCAGTTTGAAAAAACCCAGCAATGAGGAGAATCTTTCCCCTCCTCTGCTGCAAAGGAATGCAGTGGATATGCCACGACTCACTCTGGAACCAGCAGATAAGGTCAGAATCTCCCCGCTGCCCCCCGTGCTGATCCAGGAGATGCCGTCACTCACCCCGGCCGACGACGCGCTCCTCGTCGCCCCGAAGCCGAGGCCGCGTGGCCACCAGGTGGCACCGGTGCTTCAGCGGGAAACGTCGCCAAGCTCTCCCTCCGGGGAAGCCGGCGCCGTGGTGTCCAACGAGCACGCCGACCGGTGGCGTTTAGGTTCTCCACATGGCTGCGATGGGGCGGCAGTGACGAGGGAAGGGAAGACGGTCCATTCAACAATCAATGCTCCGCCCAAAACTGCCTCTGCCGATGCCCATGCATCTGCTGCAGAAAAAGGCCGTCCAAAGCTGGGAAATGTGTCCACTGGACGGGCCGATGCTTCGTCCCGCCGGCCCGCTGCATTCGGTCTGAGCAGCTGTGGCTTCCTTTTAAATGGCACCTCAAACAATAACCCCCCTGCCCCCTCCTCTCCATTATGCACTCAGAGTGACGGTCACCTGGCATTACAACTCCAAAACCACACCACGTACTCCCCTTTGCATTGTACCTTGGAGAACCCATACACGGAGCCCAAACCCTTCTCCAGCAGCATCTGGAAGAACTTCAATTCCCAGGGTCCCGCAGTGCTCATCCAGAGTCTGCACCCAGAGCTCCCCTCCGACTTCAGCCACGACCCCCTGCCTTACACCATGTGGACCGAACCGCAGTGCAAGGAGGTCACGGACCTGGAGGACGCCGAGCATGACTTCCGCGAGTCGGGGAACCGGGAAGACGGAGGTGTGCCTCTCACCTGGGCCGAGCTCGAGCCCACCTCGCTGGTTTCCGTCGGTGCCGTTGAGCCCCTGGGGCTTTGTGCGGATTTTGACTTCCACCGAGGGGAAGCAGAAGGGTCCGAGGCCCTTTCCTTGTGCAGGGAGCTCGGCAGGCAAAGGGAGGCGGAGCAGAGCCTGCACTCTGGCTCTGCCGCCTCTCCCCTCGGGATGGGAAGAAGAGAAGGGGAAGGAGTGTCTGATATGGAAGATGGGGGGTCGGACGTTGACGAGGCGGAGCAGCAAGGTGGTGTCAAGGGAGACAGCAGTAGTGACTCATCCAACAACGAGGAGGAGGAGGAAGAGGAGGAGGAAACCGGCACGAGTAACTGCGAGTGTGAAGAATCGGGTCTGGAACCTGGGGAGGTTTGTGCCGTGAGTGCTCTTTATTACACATTCTTTTTCATACAACTGGAGATTAGTTTCAATTCTTAATGCTTTTTAATTGCGCCTGTTCACGCCAGTACGCTGCGCTGTCAGTGAAGAGGACCACTAAGAGCTGGCGCCACCCACTCAGGAAGCCCCCCGCGAGGGCTGTGCCCACTGCCGTCAAGCAGCAGGCTGCCAGTGACGACGGTGGGAACTCACTCATCCACACACAGTTCACTGAGAGTTACCGCTAAGGTTAAGCCTTTAAAAAACAACAAAAAGAGGACTCTCAAAATCACACGCGCATACGCAGGAGAGCCATGCTTGTGTTGGCGCTGCACAGCGCATGGCACCGGGCCGGAGAGCGTGATCCTTTGACTTTGGCTGGTTGCGTTGGAGCGAACCACAATGCAGTGGCCAAACCCCAATTGTTAGCATACTTAAAAGCCGTGACATCCCCTTTTTGTTGAGAAGTAGTTAAACTAGCCAATAAGCTTAAAACAGAATCATTTGCTGTTAATAACAACCCCTCCTCCTTTCTCAAATATCATTCCGCCCCCTCCCCCCCTTCGAAATGTTTGGTCTGACGTCAAACCAAACCGATTTAACTCTACCCCACCACAGTGAAATGGTCCTGTGATATCGTTTGTTTTCCTGGTCTTTACAGGGTGGGAGGCAGTGCCCTCAATTAACTGCTAATGCACACACACACACACACACACACTGTGGTATTCATCCTCTGCATGGCTGTGAAAACGGATGAATAATTCAGCAGCCATTTTAGTTGTTTATCCCGGAGAAATTACCGTGGCTGTGAGCAACCTATTTTATGATGATGAGAGCTCTTAATCATTTTGGTTAAAGTGTTCTCAACACACAGGCTTCACTTGGCGATTTGTTTTTCACGTCACTGGAGCAAAATTGTCAACCCGGTTGAGGGATTAGATCAAAACCAATGCTGATTTCCGTAGTGAGAATGTTTTTTAAAAAAAAGAGTCAGAACTGGCTTAAAGACTCTAACCATTGAATAGATTAGTGGTTGTAAGGCTTTGTTGTGTCTCCACTTAGAGCCCCCTGACGCAAGCCTGGCAGAGGACGAGGATGACGAGGAGGGGGACGACGACGACGAGGAGGACGAGGAGGACGAGCAGGAAATGGAGGCATGGGCGAAACCCCTCATCTACCTGTGGCAGAACAGGAAGAGCTGCTTCACCGCGGAGAGGGAGTTCAATGCCCATGCAGCCACCATGCGGCCGCACTGTGCCGTGTGCACGCTGTTCAGCCCCTATCACCAGGTAGAGCCGAGGTCACCGACACACTCGTTGGAGGGCATTAGGGGCGTTTCCTTAGTGCCCATCGGTGTGAGGCCCCCACAGGAGTTTATTTAGCTGGTGAGGTGGGCGGATTTTACCCGCGCTGCGCAGTGACTAATTCTTTTTCATAATTTCCCCCCATTGTAGAAATACTTTTATGAACCAGTCAAACATGCAGGTCCTTCCTTTTATTAAAGTAAGAACTTTTTCAAATGAAGTTCTGATTAAAGCTGTGTTACTGTAACACGGTTTAGCACCAACCAGTAGATCTCTGTGTGACATTACAGAGTCAACTCCTATGATGATGCAACAAGTTTATTATACCTGCAAGCTAATCAAATGTGCTGTTGTAATGTCACGTTAGTGGTCATACTGTCGTTGCCAATGGACCTTTTTTTATTTTTTAGCCTGTTTGAGGTGCAGAGCTGTGTGTGTGTGACACGGATAGTTGTAAAAGCATCGCCCCGAAAAGGAGCAGTTTAATTAGTTTGCCAGTGTCTGTGCAAATAATTTAATGACGGCTAAATGATTACCACTAAATAATTCTAGTATTGAAATTAATTCGGAGCCCTCTGGTGATGAATGTCACATGGCTTTCTTGCAGCATATCATTGTCTTAATACAAAAAGCAGCTCCTGTAATTCCCCTCCGGCTGACATCCAGAATAACTTTAATTATGAAGGAGGGAAGATACTTTAGTTTCCACCTCTCTGTTATATTAAGGAGGTTCTGAAGAACAACATTGAAAAATCACTAATGTATTCTATTTTGTTTTTGTCAGGCAGAAGAAGGAGCAGAGCACAAAGCACCTATCGTAGCTAAGGACCCCTCCCACTCCTCCTCCCCATCGGAGGGCCCCGCCGGTCCCTGCAGAGGCCTGAGGCGGACCCGGCCCCTGGTCCCGGAGATCTGCTTTTCTTTCCGGGAGCAGAACTTTCCCCCAACACCCACCAACCCGCTGCTGCAGGAAGACTGCACCTCCCCGCTGCTCTACTGCCAGGGCTGTTGCCTGCAAGTCCATGCAAGTACGTATGCACGAGGTGTGTGTGTCTGCGTGCGTGTCCCCCCCCCCCTCAGGTCGATACTGGTGCTTGTGGTGTAGTTTTACCTCGTAGCCCACCAAGCCACATTGTTTGTTTCTAGATTTTGTGCTTGTTTTTTTGTCATGTCAGTGTAAGAGGGTCAGTGGGTTTAAGCCCTGACTCGGTCTCAATCTCAACATTCCACCCCCACTCGTCTCTCCGGTTCCCCCCCCGCGCGCGCTCTGCGGCTTGGAGTATTTTGTTTCCCTCGTCAGCCGAATGACGGCGAATCCTCTGTCTTCACCACACATTCTTCCTGTGCAAAAGCCCCAAGCCAACGCAGCAAGGCCTCACTCACACACACACACACACACACACACACACACTCTAACACAATACACCCAGAACCTCTCTATCGCATTGGACACCCAGACACACTGTACATTATCTCAATCCCCCATACACACAATTTAAGAACTCTATATGTCTCTTTCCAAATCCTTCCATGTTTTTACCAATATCTTAAGTGCTCAGCTGGTCTTCCACAGAAGCACACACACACACACACACACACGCGCGCTCCAAATCCACAGCTTTACTGGTGTTGATAGAAATTTTGTGCGTGCGTGTGTGTGTGTGTGTGTGTGTGTGTGTGTGTGTGTGTGTGTGTGTGTGTGTGTGTGTTACAGGGGCTGAAGTGCATGTCATTTGACACTGATGAAAAAGCCACACGTTTGGTTTAGTGAACAAGTTGCTGTTGCTTTTCCCCTGTACTGTTATTTGAACTTGGGAACGGAAATATAGGTGAGCTTAGATGTGATGTTTGGTGATGGATAGTCGGGGGGAAAGAACAGACACGCACGCACACACACATACAGACTTTAAGTGTTTCTTGCATATAAACGCAGCTTCTGTGTCTAAAATCTTGAGAACTGAATTTTAACCAGCTGTCAGCTTTGAAAAGACTCATTTGTCTTACTTTTAGATCCCCAAATGTCTTTCTGCCGGAGGCCACCGGCATTTATATTTCTATAGAACCCGTCTGCCGTTCCAGGGGACCAAGGACGCAGAGCTAAACCGAGCAAAGCAACAATATTTACTCAAAGCGGCTGAATTTCACGCTTCATGTTTTGCGGCGTCTGTCAGCCGTGTTGCTACCTTCGACAAAAGCACAGTGTCGCGCTCCCTCGTGAGGGTCTGGCTGCCCGCAAAGGGCTCTTTGATGCGCTGATGAACAAACTCAAAACACAGGCATTTAGAAACAGGCTCCGAGATGTGTCTGCGTTGGTTCCTCCTCCAGGACCCCGTCTGACCTCAGTCAGCCGTACATACATGTTGCTTCCTGTGAATGGTGTCTTGGAAAGAGGCCACCACGTTACATTAAAGCGGTTTAGCGGTATTTGAGTGGGTGTGAAGATAATACATTTTTCTTTTACCGCTTCCTCCTCTAGGTTGCTACGGCGTTGCTGCGGACGACCTCAGCGAACAGTGGTCATGTGACCGCTGTACGGAAGGAAGCTTTACAGCAGTAAGTCCTTGTGTGGCGCCACTTTCGCCTGCAAACATTTTTAAATGTTTTTTTTTTTTATCATCACGTAAGCACATTACACAGAGCAGCATTTACAAATGGCATTTGTATTTAAGGAATTTGAAAACGAAACCTTTTTTAAAATAAAACAGCTCCGCAGATTCCCAATGAATTTCCTTTGACCACACAAGATGCCGTTGTTATATGTGAGCATTTGTTGGTATTGGGGGGAGGAGGAAAAAAAAATCTTTCTCTCATACTCACTAATTTATTTATTTTTTAATTATTTCTTCAGGAATGCTGTCTGTGTAACCTCAGAGGTGGCGCTCTGAAGAAAACCCAAAGCGACAAGTGAGAACGGGTTTTGTTCTGTGATTTTGCTCTGGATACTCGTCTCTGATCTCCAGAGCTCAGACGGAGGACTCTTCTGTGCGTCTTAATCATCACATTGTAATCATTTGTGTGTGTGTGTGTGTGAATACAGATGGGCCCACGTCATGTGTGCCGTAGCATTGCCTGAGGCAAGGTTCAGTGACGAAACCAAGAGGAGCCCCATTGACACCAGTAGGATCCCCATGCAGCGGTATAAACTGGTGAGGACACACACACACACACACACACACTGATGCTGCACTGGAATTCCCCAGGTCCTTGAGGACTGGCTCAGTCTAATTAATGAAGTGTTCATAGTTCTAATTAACAATGTGAGATGAACATGCCCGCAATCAAAGTTAGATAATTAACCGCGTGCGTGTGTGTGTGTGTGTGTGTGTGTGCGTGCGTGCATGTGCGTGCGTGCGTGCGCTGGAGTGTGTCTCTGCAGACCTGACATGTCGCCTCTATAGTTAGCTCACTGCTGCAGGCACCATGATAGCTCAGCAGAAAGAAAAATGTTGGAGACGGACGGCAAAGCACGATTCTTTGTAAGACAAACTTAAATGATTGGACTCCTTAAAGCACAACTGGCATTATTAACAGACCAAAGAAAGAAAAAGAGCTAGGAGTTCCGAAGACATCAAGACATAAGATACTCTAAATATACTTATATTGGGTCACCGTCTTGATGTTTTTGAAGACTGATCTGTTTGTGAGTCTCTGTGGGGAAACCCGGCTTCACAGATCTGTCGATTAAAGCAGCTGATAAATTTGTTGAGCAACAATTCCTTTGGTGACGCACAGCTAGTCGACCCATCGCAGCGGACGCCCCCCCCGATGGTCTAGGGCTTAAGCCCTCGGCCTTGAACCACCACTTGGCCCATCAGGGTCAGGCCCAGGATCTTCCTCGTTTAATCACTTCACTTTCATTGATCAAATGAAGGTACGATAACAGACCCAAGCTTTTACTGATCGAATGGATCTTCCTGTGTGAACACCATCATGTGACGTTCAGTGGTGTCCACCGTAACAGATCCAACAGTTAACAGCACCAAATATGTGGCCCTGACTTGATGGACACGGGGTGTTTACTCGGTCCGCTCACAGCACGTTGAAATGAAGCTCATTTACATATGAAAGCACGGCCCACAAAGTGTCAGCATTCATATCCAGAGGCCCAAATTTGAACAAAATGCCAAAACTGCGGCCCGCTCATAAAAGCATGGGACATTTCCCTGGTGACGGTTGAATCTTTCAGATCTTTTTATGATCTAGTTTGTTGTTTTACTTTATGGAAACAGTGCTTTCTTTCTTTAGCTGTTGGATGCTGTTAATTCTGTCGCAGTGCCATTCACAGCTTGCAGCTGGCAGTGCTGGCAACACATGCTTCTGATGAATAAGTATACACAGATTCTTCCCTTTTGGAACCCGCATCTGATCGGACCACATCAAGTCTTTCTCACACTTTGTGATGACACAAAATGTTTGCAGTCTGCAGCCAATTTCTCACTAATTATAATGCTCACAGCAGCCCCTTTTTGAGAGGATGGGTGGCATAGTTGATGATGAAACAGATGGCCCTCTTTCAAATGACCTTTTTGCGTTTGGACTTAAGATAAGAAACTAAACCGCCTGTTTAAAACGTTCTGTGGTATTAAAAAGAACACGCGCATTCTCTTTTGTGCAATGCATCATATGTAGGTTGGCTCTGTGCGCCACGTGTTTGCGTCGGACCCGTTGCCCCCTGCAGCAGCCCGATGCATTTATAATTTACTATCACGCGCTCACACATTCATTATTTACTGTGGGAATGTTCTTCACGCATGGCTCAACACAGGCGGCCAAATACACCCCAGAGAAGACGCAGTCATGGGGAGAAGTAGGTTAGACTCCGACGTTCCCACAAACTCCCTCACACCGAAACATCAAGCTGTGTGGAAGTAGTTTTAAATGACTTCATGTCTTCACACAATAGAGGGACTGAAATGCACATTTACACACAAACACACACATATCTATCTATCTATAGATAGATATATATATGTCCCTCTACCTTCACAAGGTGTGTTGCACATTCAGAATCTCGGGGCCGGTTCAGCATACTGACGCAGGGGAAAGGAGTTACTCACCAAGCAGCCGAGAAGCTGTGGGGCAATAGAGGCTCCGTTAATAACTACCCCACTAAATGTGATAACGCTGAGTATTTTCATCGGCTATTTGAATTCTAAGATTGGCCTTTTAGGGAATTACAGCGTGGGAAAGATCCCAGTGACTCCTGCAGCACCGCCACACTCCCCCTCCCCCCCCCCCAGCGGGTATGGGACCGTGCAATGACCGAGCCGTGTCATCACAATCCTCCCGTAGGCTGGACAAACCCCGTAGCTCCCACTTGACCTCACTTTGCCTCTCTCTTATAGGTAGGTATGGATTCACAGAAATCCGCTTAATGAATAAATGACCTTTTCAAAGAGATGTGAAAATGGCCCACGACGACGGGGCAGGGAAGCAGGGAGGAAAAAAGCCAGCGCGCAGATGGATGTTTTATTAGGAGGAGAGTGGAGGGGAAATGGAGTGAGACGGGAGGGATGCGAAAAGGGTGAGAGTGGAGCGGGGGAAGGAAAAGGGTTATAATGGGGAGTATGCCGTCATTCTTTCCTTTTAGCGGGAGAGCTGAGGGGGTTCTTTTGGGGGGGGGGGGGGGTGCCACAGAGAATGGACTTGAAGGGCCAAAAGAAATGCAGGTTTGTTTGTGCATGGCAGTGTTTGTGTGTAGGCCGCGCATGTCTGTAGTGCAGTTGTGTGCAGGGGAGGAGAGGGGGGGGGGGAGGTTACCGCAGCATATGCTGGTTTTCTTGTGGAAACCTGATGTCATCAGATGGTGCTATTTGAGGCTTTCCTTGCATTGTCGCGGTGAAAAAGCATGTTTCTGTTCATTTTGTTCTCATCTATGGTTTGTTTACGCCACTGTATCCATAACAGCGCATGGAGGAGTCTTCACTATGGTTGTTTTAAATGATGTTAGAGGTGCATGGCCCAAATTGAGGCCTTTTGTCTTAAGCCTGTATTCAAAGTGTCTAACGTGGAAATACAGACTTTTTACAGCCACACTTAAGAAGGATGGGCAGGTTTTCATCACTGCAAAAGAAGGCTCTCAATAGTTGACGTCTTGATGTAGCTTGTAATGGAAGGTGAGAGGGAAGATTGGAAGGAAGGAGAAGATGCGACGCAAGGTTTAGTGCTCACTTCCAGTTGAGTTTTGTTACATTTTAGCACAGTAGAATTGAATGTGTGTGAACTAGAACGCTGTGTCCAAGTAGGGTTCTTCATACCTGCAGTCACTATGTGCAACACACTGTACATTTAAAGGTACAACAAGGACTGTTCTCCACGTTTATTGGCCGATACGACTCAATACCTGGATTGGTTATCGGTTAACTTACATTTCAAAATGTATTCTTTGTTTCATTATTTTGGGTAAGCAATGTGCGAGCTGTTGCCTTACACATAATAGAGTGATGCATACAGCTTGTTAATCAATCGGCTTGACGGATTGATTAACAAATCCCGTAAAAGAGTTATTTACAGGTTTATATTAACTTAAGCCTT
Source organism: Pungitius pungitius (assembly GCF_949316345.1). Classification (NCBI taxonomy): domain Eukaryota; kingdom Metazoa; phylum Chordata; class Actinopteri; order Perciformes; family Gasterosteidae; genus Pungitius; species Pungitius pungitius. The sequence continues at coordinate 4,206,057 of NC_084908.1, forward strand.
AGTTCTTCCTTGATGAGCCGGAACTGGCCCATAAATGCGCCTCGCTTTCAATCTTTGTTGCATGTTCCTTCACTCCGTTGCACATGGGCACTGCGTGTGCTTTGTTCGTACCAACCCCACAAACCTAGAATCTGTTTGCCAGAGAATTGTTTTTGAATTTCTTCTATTCGCAGACAGGCTAAACAAGTGTGACCTGTGTCTCGAACAATGGACAACAAGAAAACCATAACGTAGAGAGTGCGCGTGTGCGTTTGTGTGTGTGTGTGGTCGGCGCCCCCTGCTGACTGTCTGCTCTGGTCTGTGTTTACAGAAGTGCATCTATTGTCGTAAGCGCGGCTCGGGGAAGCGGCGGGCAGGTGCTTGTGTCCAGTGCTCATGTGGCCGGTGTCCCACCTCCTTTCATGTGACCTGTGCCCATGCTGCCGGTGTAATCATGGAGCCGGATGATTGGCCGTATGTGGTGTCAATCACCTGCCATAGACATCAATCGCGGAGCTCAGCGGCTGTAAGTTTTAGGGCGGGTGTGAATGAAAAAAAAAAGATGATGAATGGAGATAATTGGGTGTAATTTATGGACACCAGATGACTAGTGTGACCCCTACGCGGTGTAGTAGAGGTGGGAATGGTGGTCACATATTATATAAATAAATGTAAGAGTACAAGGTGGGTGAGTGTAGGGATGTAAACATGCACATTGATTGGACTGTGCGTGTGCGGTTGCCTAATTGCTGCTCTCGGTCTCACCAGAAGCAGCGAGCGTGCCGAGCGCCGGTCTCACTGGGCCAGACGGTCGTCTCCAAGCACAAGAACCTGCGCTACTACAGCTCCAAGGTCACAGAGGTCACCTCCCAGACGTTCTACGAGGTCATGTTCGATGACGGCTCCTTCTCCAACGATACCTACCCCGAGGATATAGTGGTGAGGATGCGTTTGAATCAGAGGGGTCAGGGATCACAACCTGGTCACAGCATGAGGGATCACCTTTAAATGTGCTGTACAGTCCAACCCATGTGATCTCCACTCATTTTGAATCGTTTTCTCAGTCTAAACTTTCCTTGAAACAGAGTATAGAACATTTGCAAGAAACATAATGTGATCTAGTTGAAATTGATTGATTTTTGTTAGTCAACTGACCCAGTCCCACCTGGTGAGGAGACACAACAGCACACGTATGTGTCAGTGGGGACATGAATTGACCAGGTCTTCCTCTAGATGTCCTGGGAATTATTCTCACTGTGAAACCCTTTAATGCATCATGGTGAACGCACCATTTAGAAACATTTGCTAGGTACTTGTTTTGAACATTACTTACCATTCAATAATGTTACATTCCTCTAACCAGCTGGACAGAATACGAACCCCTGTGTATTGAGAGAATATTGCTGCATTGTGGAAAGACTGCAAAGCTCTTCTCACTCTTTTTTTGTTACGTCGCACAGCCATACCAGGTTCTGATGTTATTTATTCCCGTCTATGAACCAACCAGTGAATATACCTTGACTAACCCACAGACCAACCATTATCCTCTTGTGTCTTTAGAGCAGAGATTGTATGAACTTGGGTCCTCCAGAGGTGGGGGAAGCTGTTCAGGTGAAGTGGCCCGACGGGCTGTTCTACGGCGCCAAATACCTGGGATCCAACGTATCTCACATGTATCAGGTACATGCAAACGTACCGCACAGCACACGTTGATGCTCCTGCAGATGTAATCCCTTTTTGGGATGGGTACCGAAATCGAGGGGGTCAAATCGAGGGGGTCAAATCGAGACTGCAGTGAGCTGGTAGAACTGCGGCGGCGTTATCGTGACGGGGGGGTGGACGATGGCGGGAGGATGAAGTGAGATGGGGAAGGCTGCTCACATGGAGAAGAGGAGGATGAGAAGGAGGTGACAATCTGCATTATTCAAACTAAATGAAATATTCACCAAGGCAAGTCATGCGGCTTCCACTTAAAGCTTTATTTAGTCGAGCTGGGCGTCGTTATTAGTTATGCACAAATGCATCTGTGATGTGATGGGTCGGATTCTAGAAGAAGAAAAAAAAGCTGAACCAGAACTTTCCGTTGACCAGATGTGCACAGATGGGAAATAGTTTGAGGCTTTTGTACTTCATGTCGGGGGAAACTTGATTCTTTTTTTTGTTTTTTTTTGTTGTTGTTGCAGAAAACGTTTGATTTTGAGCTCTGAGATTTTTTTCTCAATCTGTCACGCTGATCATGTGGTCAAAGGTCCGTTATTCGCTCTAATTTACGTTGAAGTAACACATTCTGCCGATCTTGTTTTCATGTTTACTTTAGTCCTGATTCACGCTATGTGATAAACAATATTTTGCCTTTCTTAGGAGCTTATTTACAGCAAATATAGATACAATTAGGAGTTAGTGGGTTTTTTTTTATATTTGAACAAGAGCTGAAGTTGTTGATGTCATCACAGGTGGAGTTTGAGGACGGGTCTCAGGTGCTGGCAAAAAGAGAAGATGTCTACACTGCAGAGGAGGACCTGCCTAAAAAGGTGAAACGTAGACTTGTAAGTATTAAACTTACAGGGCAACACACAAACCGTAAAGCAGAAGTTTCTCTCTTTCCCACTTGCAACCTGTTCTTGGTAACTCATTCTCATTTTTCTTCTCGTGGCTCATTTTTTAGTCCACCGCCTCAAGCATGCGTTTCCAGGACGCCTTCTTCACCACGCAGGGCGAGAGGAAGCGGCAGAGGACCCCCAACTCTCGCTTCCAGAAGGACTACGTGGCCCTGCCGGGCCTCCGTACAACTGCCAAAAGCACATGGGAGCAGCGCAGCCACAAAGGGACTTGAAGTCATGACTGACCAGTAGATGATTGGGGGAGGGGGGGGACGCCTGTGTTGACGTGTTTTTTCCGATCTACTCCCGTCCCCCACGCGGCTCCCCTGGTGGTGGAGGGGGGGGGCGAGTGGAGTCGGAGGGATGTTTAACTAGCGAGAGTTTGTACATTAACAGCGATTGTGATTGGCCGGCGAGGGGGAGGGGGAGGGGGGCCCTGGGTCTGCCCGCCTCGTGCTATCACGTCCGTCAGGGAAAATAAACGTGACTTACATTTGTCACATTGCCCTTTTAAAAAAAAGAAATGACAAACTTTTTTTCTTTGTACATGAAAATATTGAACGGAGAGATTTTTCTAAATGGGTCGCCCACGGTAGCCTTTTGGGGGGCGGTGTTATTTTCAGAACTGAGTTAGAATGTTTATGCACTTTGCTTTAGTCTATTCCCTCACTGTTTGTCACTGCATGTTCCACATTACGTCCTGACTGCTCCTGCTGGAGTCCAACGACACTACGACGGCTTCCTCGCTGCACAAGTCTTCACCCACATGGACAAAATACAGTCATTATGTAACTTGTTATTGAAAAATGAATTATTCGCTGAATTTAGGAGAAACCAAATATTATCCATATGTCAATGGTGAAATATTCAGGCAGGAAGCCACAACTTTGTGTTGGACTCTGTGCAATGTGAAATGCTACTGTCGCTCCAATGAATGAAACACATTGTTGAAATTATTTAAAATTTGTATTTATTTTTGGCTTGCCATAGTTAAACTATTGCTAACTGCTGTAATGAAAACAATAAATGGGTTTTTTTCATGACGTTTAAGTTACTTTCAACTACTTGGTAACTGTTGTTTGTTAATTAATTAGAGGCTTTGTAATTAATCAAAATTGATCATGTCATTGTCATGAACGCTAGTTGGTGCTCCAGTATAATCGGTCCTCCGAAACTCATCCAGTGAGAAACGTTCCGCGGTGGCAAAAAATAAGTGTAAATATGCGTAATAATTGTTTAATGTGTTAATTTTTGTGTCATTAATTAATCTTAATTCACATTGTAATTAATTAATCGTAATTAACGCGCTAAAGTCCCGGCCCTAATTTTAAATTAAACAAACAGTGACACTGTGAATCATCGTGAGTTCTGGTGTCTCTAGTGGAATCAAAGCTGACCTTCCTGATCCACCCCAGTTAGCACAAGACGTTATTTCAACGTTGAAATATGGTTGAAATCGGGTTGAAATGAGGTCTGAACGTCTAAGACCTCATTTCAACGTCTTTTCAACCGGCCAAAAGTGCGAGAAACCTCCACGTGCTAGAAAAGGGTACATTTCTCGATTATGTGTCATGTTGTAGCGTAAGGTTCAAAGAGAGAGATAATATTAAGATTATCATAATAATGAATGAACTGGTCTGCGAAATTTGGTCTACGCAAAGACGTGATTTCAACGCATTTAAGATTTTTCTTAAAACGTCATGAATATGGAAATACAGAGTGTGTGTCGTTAACAATATGCTTTAAGGACAAAATAATGCGGGCCATTTCAAACATTAGTTGAAAACACGTAACTCTGATCACATCTGTAACGCGCATGCGCACGTTCTTAGACGCTTGCACCGGGTGCAGCGCGAGGGGAAGTGTGTCCGGGAGCAGAGCGACGTGAACGGGCTGATACAACCACGGCTACCGGCCCCAATACTCTGTAAGTACGTGAGTGTATGAATAGAGTATTTTCCGTGTGTTTGGTGTTGCCTATGCGTTAGGTTGTTGCTGTACCCATATCATATTATTGCCGTTCCCATTTCATGTAGAAAATACACGTTTTTAAAGCAACGCGGCCTAAACACAGATCGCAGCTGAATTCAAGTTGTGGCCTGTAAACAAGCTAGCCAACACATTGTAAGTTACTGCATGCTTAAAACAACTTTGTATAGTATGGTACTGTATAATATACCTGTAAATGTTACTCCAGAAATGCCATAAATTGTTTATAATGTCATAAGTAAACAATCTATAAATAAGGGTTCTCAAACACCTGCTGCTGTTATCATTATTAAACTTTTTTATTACTGTCATTATAATTACAAACTTTGCCTTTTCCCTAAAGTCGTTGTTGTTCCCTCCTCACAGGTTCCTGTGGATGGAGGTTACATCTGATGGAGTTTGTCCCTGCAGTTGTCCTGCCTTACACCTGGTGTACTACTCTGAATATTTGAATAATTTCTGTCGTAGGAATTGAACGTACTGTCCATCATTAAGTTGTTCTTTCTGTACACACCCACTCCTCCACTGTTCTCCCTTAGGTTTTGTCCAGTTAAAGGGAGTTTTATGTGTGCCCATGTGATGGTTTTGGGACAGGATGCTGCATGTTTACAGACTGTAAAGCTCCCTCATGCTTATTTTTAATTTTGGGTTGAACAAAATAAAATGATTTGAATTTGAATTGAATTAACAAGTCGACTAGAGGAATCTGCAACTGAGGGGTGTTCTGCGCATTCTGAATCATTGAGTGACGATGAGGGAGACGGAGCTGATTTCAGGTATACGATCCGGATTCAAGTGACTCAGAGCCAAATGAAGTGCCAATGATTCAGAAAAATGGTTTACAAACACAAAATTCTAAACTAACCGGTTAATGTTGTTGCTGCACTTATAATTTCATAGTTTATTTTCACAGAATATATTTTATTTTTGTATTCTGTTTTGTATAGGAAAAGTGTTTAGTGTTATATTGAATATAAATATAAATAAATACAAATTAATCAAATTGTGTTGTCCTTGTTATGAGCTGTTGACATGACAACTGACTGTGTAACTTGTACTTTTCCAGCGAGCAATTTATCCGTTGAATAGACGTCTATCAGTTTTCAACGTGATTTTTAATATCGGTGGTAAACGTACAAATGTGGATGTCATTTCTTTTTAAACCTATAAAATAATGCTATAGCACAAAGTAGAGGACTACATTTTACCGTATTAAAAATCACGTTGATATGTGGTCTAAACATAGACGTCTTTTCAACGTCTACAAATAGACGTTGAAACAACTTTCACTTTTAAACCATTTTGTCTTTTCAACGTCGTGCATAGACGTTTATTTCACTTTTAAACCATTTTGTCTTTTCAACGTCGTGCATAGACGTTTATTTAACGTCTTTTCAACCTAAAAATCTTTACTGGGACATTTGGGATTTGATTCTCTCTCCTCAAGGTGCTGTGTGTCAAACGTGTTTATTTCTTCCGGGATTTATTCTCCACTCAGCTGAGGAGGACCCTCAGACTGGTTTAGCTCCATAGGGGAGTCGGTATGGATCCTCTCAATTCACACGCGGGCATCAGCACACATGTCGAAAAAAGTGAAATAAGGATCACAGCATAAAAGTAGTGAAATCAACTAGGGCTTTATTAGAAATGCCATTATATGACTTTACTTGACCTGCAATTCTATTATAACGGTATGGAACGGTTGTGGATTCCAGCCTGAGAACTTGAGGTTGGATTCAAAAGCATCAACAGGTGTGTGGTGGAACAGTGCAGGGAGATAGCAGGAAGGCTGAAGTGTGGAGGATCCTCAGTTCAAACCTGCTCTCTCAGAAGGAGGGTTTGGTTGCAGTCAGGGCTTCAAACTGTAAACTTTGAAACAGTTTTGAGGTTTAGTAAACAATCCCAAGGTCTAATATGAGAAACGGACACAATGAGGCATGTGCTTGAATAGCACAAGGGAACAACTGAAGGGCTGCAGGCTCCAACCTGCTGTCTGAGGTTGTGGGTTCATGCCCCTTCATGCAGACATCTCTTCTGCTTTGAAAGAGTTTTGAGGTTTGAGTAGCAGTCTCAAGGTTAAATACGAGAAACAAAAATGTAATTTGTGCATGGTGAGGTAGTGCAGCACAAGAGCTGAGGAGCTACTGTCCTTACCCTGTAGGTTGTGGGTTCAAGCCCAGTCTTGCTTTACTTCAGGTTTGAGTAGCAATCTCAAGGTTAAATACAACAAACAAAGGGTTGGTTAGCGTGTGGTGAAGTAGCACAGCGAAAGAGCTGCTGCCACAAACCTGCACTGCATTTGAAGGTTGTGGGTTCAAGCCCAGTCTTGGGTTTGAGCCTTTGGCTTTACTTCAGGTTTGAGTAGCAATCTCAAGGTTAAATACAACAAACAAAGAGTTGGTTAGTGTGTGGTGAAGTAGCACAGCGGAAGAGCTACTGCCACAAGCCTGCACTGCATTTGAAGGTTGTGGGTTTGAGCCTTTGGCTTTACTTCAGGTTTGAGTAGCAATCTCAAGGTTAAATACAACAAACAAAGGGTTGGTTAGTGTGTGGTGAAGTAGCACAGCGGAAGAGCTGCTGACATATGCCACTGCACTGCACTTGAAGGTTGTGGGTTCAAGCCCAGATGTGGAAATAGCATTTAAAAAGAGTTTTGAGGTTTAGCTCACATGCTCAAGGTTAAATAGGAGAATCAAAGTTGCCAAAATGTGACCAGGACTGGTAGTGTAGGGGTGCAAGAAGGAGCCGAAAGCCTCTGTAAGCGCCGCCAGTGGGTTCAAATCCCGCTCCTGCCAAGTCTTGAGCGCACTACCGCGGAGGTAGTTGTGGGGGCATTGTCCCCACTGGTTGTTTCAGAGAAGTGAACCCTGGGGGTTATGCAGAAACACAAGGTGCGTTCACTTGAGTTATGATGGCATTGTCAAGAATGATGAAGAATCTTTTGAATGATTGACTAAATTTGATATTAAATTGCTTTGCTTTTAGCACTTATTAGCCATGCTACGTAGCCTATAGGGTTCCACCTTTTTGACGGGAGAGAAGGCCGGATGAGTCAGTAAAGATGAGCAGATGTGTCTCATTCAGTGGTCACACTGACATGAAACTTATTACAGCCTCTGAGGGCATTTTTCAAGACAATCACATGTTTGTCTACTTCAGGGCATCCTGTGGACAACCTTAAACTGACAGTCTGGCACAGGGTGTAGATATGTTTACCCTTTTTAGTGCATCCACCCTCCAATTCTCTGTTACATTCAAATTCAACTCACTTGTGCCTTTACCAATGCAGGAAGGATGAATAGCATGGTTGATCCTCCAAGATGCACCAATCCAGTACAAGATGGCCTCCATCCAAGATCATTCCAGTCATGTCATGGGAAAAAAAATATTGTGAAAAAAGTCAAAATATGTAGGGTCAAAAAAGAAAAGATTTTTTTTAATAATAGGTAAAAAATTATTATAAAAAAATATGTTTTTATTATTAGGGCCGGGACTCGATTAAAAATATGAATCTAATTAGAGGCTTTGTAATTAATTAATCAAAATGAATCGCATTTTAATTGCATAAATATTTGACCTGAGAACAGTGAGAAGTAATTTTTTTCACATGGATTTTTATTTTTGTTCAACCAATTCCAGCAGACAAGTGTAGCAATAGCATATTTAGAAATATAGTACTTTCAGAAATTCAGGTAGCCTATAGGTAAGTAGACCTTCTGTAAACTATGTTTTTTTAAGTAGACCAATACTTTCAAGTACATTCAGAACATTGGTTATTTTTTCAGACGTGGACTTAGTTACCCCGGTCCTTAAACCAGTCATCTGGTGCAGTGTGGGTTGGGTGTGGGTCCTTGTACGTCCACGCTAGCTGCTAATTGTTTAGCGTTGAGGTGATACTTGAGGCTCGATGTGAATTCCTTGTTGCACAGCTTGCACACAACCACGCTCTTATCGACGCTTCCATCCGTGTGTTTATTATAATAAGATTTCCCATTCACGGGGCCAACCGACACGGCCTCGTCAGCTTCTTCGTTCATGTTCACTGTGGTTTGTTGTTGTCTGAAGTCATGAACGCTAGTTGGTGCTCCAGTATAATCGGTCCCCCCGAAACTCATCCAGTGAGAAACGTTCCGCGGTGCAAAAAATAAGTGTAAAAATGCGTAAAAAATGTTTAATGTGTTATTTTTTGTGGAATTAATTAATCTTAATTCACATTGTAATTAATTAATCGTAATTAACGCACTTAAGTCCCGGCCCTAGTATATATATATTATGCCATTCTACATAATTCCTTTTTCCAACATGCAGTATTTTGGGGATTTTGACCGTATTAGAAATGCTAGACTGACTTTTTTTGACGTACAATGACTCATTTTTCCGAACTGTATGACTTTTAAAGTTGTGTTTGACCTCCTTGGAGCAGGGTTGGGTCATAAAAAATATCCCACGCTTTTGAACATTTCACAGAGCACCCAAAAAATGGAAAGAATATGGCACAACCACGCGGCGACCGAGAGAAGGCCGTCCGCCCCAAACTCACGAGCCGGGCAAGGAGACAATGAAGCAAGCAAGAGGCCCAAAGGAATCTGTCCACATGACAACTATCAGCTGTGTACTCCACACATCTGGCCTTCATGGAAGAGTGGCCAGATGAAAGCAGGCCATAAGAAATCCTGTCTGGAGTTGGTCACAAGTCGTGTGGGAGACCCATCAACATGAGTTAGAAGGTTCTCTGGTCAGATGAGACCTCAATGCAAAACGCTGTGTGGAGGAAACCCAACCCTGGCCATCCCAACAGGAGCATAGTGGTGGTAGCCTCACGCTGTGGGGATGCTCCTCTGATACAAGCTAGTCAGAATGGAGGATGGAGCCAAATACAGGGCAATCCTTGAAGAAAATATGATGCCGTCTGCTTTTTTTGAGTCGAGGCCAACCTCAATCCGGTTAAGAACCTATGGCGAGATTTGAAAACTGCTGTTCAGACGCTGTACATCCAATCAGACCGAGCTTCAGCTAGGGGACGCTAACAAGTATTGACTCATGGGGGGGTGAATACTTATGCATCCAACTCATGTCATCTTTTCATTCTCATTGTTTGTGTCACAGTAAAATGTGTTTTGCACCTTGAAAGTACTATGCATGTTGTGTTGATCAAAGGGGGAAATGGCTATTTGAATTCCACTTTGAAACAGTACAAAATGGGGAACCGTTCCAGCGGGGTGAGAACCTATGTAAGACACTGTATATTTCAAGTTACTGTTAATCAAAAAGAATGTTTCCAATAGTTTTTTTTTTTTTTAATCTACCATGTTATTGATAGTCTTATAGTATTATACACAACGACAGAAGTAGTAATTATTTCACTTGAGTTTATTTGTAACAAATGAAACTTGTGTCGACAGAGAACAGAAATTCATACAGACCTGTTTTTCGGTTTTCACACGCTCCAAGAACCAATGTAGGAAAATAAAAAGCACTTGTTGACCCGGAGCAGAAAACAAACCCCAAACAAAACAAAAAAAGTTTACATTTACAGACCAATTAAAGGTAATTGATCCAAGTAACACCATATTTTAATTTTTATACAATTTATAAACTCGTTTTATCCATCTACATTATACATTAGGGGGTAAAATAGAACACTTTCTTTGTGAAACTTCTCTTTTGTGGTACAACAAACCCACAATGTGACGTATTGCACATACTGCTGTGCCATAAACTGTGGTTTCAGGTGCATCGTTTTATTATATCTCTCTGTATATCTGATAGATTCCTATTCACTCTTTACCTTAATGATCTATTCATTGATTTATGCACTTCAATTACTCTGTGTTTTGTGTTATTTACATATAAACAACCATGTGAGCATTACAGGGTCCACTTTGAGTTCAAGTACAACTCCTTTGTGAGGGGAAGGGCTATCAGAGATAATAGGATACTAGTATTAGTGCATAGTACAAAGAGAGAAAGTGCAAGTCTTCCCGTAACAGGTGCGACCGAAGGGGCATCTCGAAAGTGGTACCATGCATACAAAAACGACAACGGGGTTACTGTGGGATGGTGGGAATCCGTCAACGGTCCCGTACGCGGTGAAGCGCCAACGGAGATACAAAAAAGATGGTTTCTGTGTTGTTGGAGACGTAGCACCGGAACTTCTCTCAGCCTTTGTTGTCAAAAAGGAAAAGAAAGATGGGACTGTTGACATCAGGACGAGTTTAGGAGGAGGGCCTCAGGTTTCTGTGTCTTTTGATATTTAGCTTTTCTTCAATCTGGCTGAAGAGCTTCTTGATTTCTACACAGCTGAGTAAGTCGGACTTCTCCTTCGCTGTGGTGTCAAAGTGTGGCCAGAACGTGATGAAGTCGGAGTGAAAGAGTGAACACACACACAAACACACACACACACAGCCTGCGCAGGTGTCCCGGGAAAGAAAAGCTGTCGACATACAAAATGATCAGACCATCCTGCTTAGAATCTTTTTTTAAACTTCTTCCCCCCCCCGTTGTATTTGAGTCTGATGTCACCTCTTTTTGATTAAAAGAGATGTGACCGTGTGGCTGCTGGGAAAGTGATGAGTCCAACTGTCCAACTTCCACACAAAGATTCACAGCCAAAAACACAACGCACAAGATACCTCTACGTACTGTAACATAACTAAATCATATACACATACATTCCGTTCAAAAGCACACACACATAAAATACACAAAAGAACCCTTTAAAGTAACTTTATCAAAATAGGCGTGTAATATAAGGCACTAGAAATCTAAAATCAAAATACTTATTAGATGCTGTTTGAAGTATGAGTTTGATCATCCCTTGGTTGCCATGACACACAGAAGTATGACATCATCTACTGGAGTTGTGACATGATAAAAGATCTACTTCCTAGGAGGTCAGAGGTCGTCCCTCTGTTTGGACACATCTATCAGTGGCGAGATTCGTTAAAACATCTTTGCGTAACACCGAGATGTCGTTGTCTTCATAATGGCATATAACTGCAGTTAGTGACACCACACAAAAATATATCACACATCGACTTATTGCACACTGAATCAGACAGAGAAAAGTCACAGGTGAGCATTCCAGTGAGAAACACGATGCTGTCCCAACACCATCGTCCCACCCTGTCTTCTACGTCCCCCCCCCCCCTCCCCACAAACCTTTGTGAGGCTTATTTGGACGTACTTGGCCTTCTGTGCTCTCTGTAGCTCCATGTGGCCTTTGGCTGGACCGGCACACAAAGAACCCCACGAGGCGTCCTGTGTGCACGGCCAACACCTGTGTGTTTGGATAGAATACGAGAGTGACACTACATGGTGGTGGCTTTTATAGAACTGTGAACATTTTCCACACTAGATTTGATTGTACACTTCAAAACCGCATCACGTTTTTTTCTGTTTTTTTTAACGCTACAGCTCATTGTATTACACAGAAGGGTAAAAAAAACACAACTTTGCCTTTGTATTGTCAGTGGCGACAAAGTCATGAATCTGTTAAAACAAAAACAAAACTGAACATGCCATAAAGAATAGCCAGTTGAAAAAAACAAACAAACAAAAAAACAACATCGTCACATATCTATATTTATTTCTCTAGAAAACTAAATGAATGTTTTACTTTGTGGTGCATTTAAAACCCCTCTCAGGCTTCCCTTATCTTAACACATGAAGCATAAGGTTGAACTGGTGGTTTTTATTACTGTATGGTAGAAATATCTTGTTTTTCATTCACAAGAAACTACACAAGAGTCTGTTCCCAAAACAATTGGAAACAGAACATAGCTTGGTGTCTTTTTTTGGGATGTATATTCTTTGTCTTTTGAATACTGTGTGCTCTGTGTTCTCAGTCTCCTGTTGGCAATTCTCTGGTGCTCAAAAGTCCCAGTTCCTTCAGTCCACAACACTTCCATCAGATGGAAATGTAGACTCCTCCTGTACAGTCCTCAAGATAGAAAAATCTAAATTTCTCGTGACAGCTAAATATTGTAGCCGGGTTGGTGATGCTACACTGGTGGTGGACGAGGTGAGAGTTCCACACCCAAACAATGTAAAGCAATCTGGGTGCTCACAAAAGCACTGAAACAAATAAAAAATAAAAATAAAGAAAAGAAAATCAATATTTGATCAAGTATTCTGATTGGAACAGTGGTTGAAGTTGCTTCTTCAGACTGACCAATGGGTGTGTTTGGGCTGAGGGTGAAAGGAACCACCCTCGTCGAGCAGGTTGCTATGGCTCAGTTAGAGGTGCTGTTTCGGAGTACGGGATAAGCCGATGGGTCCCCTTCACTCTGCATTTGGTCGCAAAACAATCTTCAAAAGACACATTGCAGCCTAGTGCATTGTTTTAGGCCGCTTGTGACCTAAGAAAAGTGCACTAGGTGGGATGTGGCATGAGAGAGGCGGCCAGTCGGGTTTATGTTGCATAGTGATCGAAGCTTCCCAGGTACTCTAGACTGGCCCGGTAGCAGAACTGGTACTGGTCCTGCAGGGAGGCAGAAGTTTATCAGGTCAGGGGGGGAAAAGAGTGACAAAGACAAGTGTTGACGGGATGAATTTCAAGGGAGTTGAGAGGATGACAGCTGGGGGGGGGGGAAGGGGCTCACCTCTGTCTGAACCGTGGCGGGTCTCTGGGTGCGCAGCATCTTGACGGTCTGGAAGATGTCCACCACTCCCTCGTACCGCATCCTCTCCAGAACGATGCTGAGGGTGATGAACACGCCGGTCCTGCCTACTCCAGCACTGTCGGCCCAGAGATGGAGACGCGTTACACAAATCCAAATGTAAAAGAGTGAAAGGAATAGTTTGGTATAGTAATACAATGTAATTAGGAAGTCATAGTATAGTGAGCCATGACAAGGATCTCATTCAGTCATAGTATATTAAATGAATAACAGGTATAACAGAGAGAGGAGAGTATGTGTGATACATGTAAATGTGTACAGGTCCAAGCCTTCGTTTTCCAAGAAGCTTTTTGGAGATCAAATGTAGTGGAGAAAAAGACAGTGTGCCCCGCCCCCCCCCCAACCCCTCACCTTACTTATTTATTGTATTCTGTTTCCGCCCACCTGCCACAATGGGTCACATGGCATGAAGTAGCACTGAGCTGGTCGGAGGTCTTACCTGCAGTGCACAGTAATTGGCCCGTCCTGGCCAAACTGTTCCTTAGTTTTGTGCACCTGGCCAATGAAATCAATGAATCCCTCCCCTGACTTTGGCACTCCTTGCTCCGGCCAATCGGTGAACTGGAACTGACGAACTGTTCTCGATTGTCCATCCTGGAAGACACAAATTGACTTTATTATTCACAATCAATCAAACAATGAATGATAAAGCACTTCCGGGGACACTCTCGTGCGTGGTGCGCACACACACACACACACACACACACACACACACACACACACACACACACACACAGGTCACTCACCCTGGCATCGGTGACTTTGAACTCTCGCAGAATGTACTGGGGCATGTTGTACTCTGCCATGGGATCCACCACAAAGTACTGGTACCTGGCTGAGCGCTCCGCGGGCCAATACTGGTGACACTTCTCCTGCGGGAGGAGAGCACAGAGGCTGCTGTTCAGAGTTCAGATGGTTGTGTGTGTGTTCGTACGTACAACATTTTGTCTGCTGGTGACTTCTCTCCCCACCACTTTGGACCCTTAGAGGCCTCTGTTGATGCAGAGCTTAAAATCACAACAGGATTGTTCTGCCAAATGAGGGAAAATGGAAGTAAAGACAAAAGAAACTATAATCCAATATATATATATCAACATTGGTGTCTTAAATGAATTTTGTCCGTTTTAAAAATTCTTGTGAAAGAAACGACCAAATCAGCTTTTTACGATCTCAAAAACAGCCGCCAGCCACAGTGTGTGAAAACAGGAGAAATAACTCATGCTTTTAAGCTGCGAGAGTTCTTAGGAAACAAAAAGGACCAACCACACTGTAAACCCCTGCTGCTTTTTAAAGTCATTACATGAGAAAGATCAAAATACATGTCAGATGGGTTTTAACTGTACATAACAGCTGGACCTCTTTGATCACGGCAAAGAAATCTGCTCACAACTAAACATGGGGAAGCACTCACTTTAAACTGTGAATGGTGTGTATGGGTTCCACTATACAAATAAACTGGCTTTGCCTCGCCTTTACATCGGGCCTGAGGGATTGTGCACGACAATTTCTGGCTACTCTGTTGTGGAAATATCATCCTGACCAATCAAAATACATTCATTTGAAGATTGTTTATTGCCAAATGAGACATGATATTCATGAGATGTTTCTCACACGCATCACATCCTGTTCTTAATAGTTAAGACTTATAAATATATATTAAATATGTATTTCTTTGCTGCAGAAGGACACTATTTTTCACAGTTCTCAGTAAAAAGAGAGTGGAAAAGAGAGACAAAGAGCTGCCGGTCATGCTAAAGGTCAGGCATCCAGGCGTTAAATAGTATGAATTTGTTAAATTGTGAGGCACAATTCACTGTAAATCACATGACAAGTTTGGGTAAAATAAATCACGTCATCAAAACCAAACTCCCCCAAAACTTTCCAAAGCTTTGATCGCCTAGCACATCTACACCAGTAGAATCAGAGGTGTGCTTCCCAGTGCAGCCGATCCGTCCTGCCCTGCACCCTGCATAGGTGTGTGTGTGTGTGTGTCCGTACCCGTCCCATCTCTCTCAGTTTGGTCAGCATGACCACTATGGTGGAGTTGTGTTCCCACAGCATCCTCCAGTAGTCCTCAGTGGTCTCAGCCAGCGGGCCTTGGGTTGCTATGTAGGCCTTCTGCTGCCTGCAAACACACACAGCAGAGTTAAACACTGTGTGTGTGTGTGTGTGTGTGTGTGTGTGTGTGTGTGTCCTAAACATGAATGTAATCCCTCAATAACTACCAAAGAGGCAACTGGACAAACAAATAAGTAGCAATGTGATGTGACCTGTATCCATCGATGAAGCTGGCATTGATGTAGTCCGATCCCTCCACGCCTCTGATTGGCTGCAGGCTCACTCGCGTGGTCTCGTAGGGCATGATGTTCACCAGCCGGTTCTTAAACTTGTTGCACGGCAGGTTGGCACTCACGAACCGAGATGTGTGGGCCTTGGCACTGGCCAGACGCTGGAACGGAGAGGAAATCAATGTTACAACGTTACACTGACCGTTACACTTACCATTAAAGATTCAGTATTAGATTATTTTATTTGTGTCAAACATTTGGCTGGTCCCACTATTTTACAGATATCATTTGGTCTTGCATCACAAAATCATTTCTAAGAGACTCTTAAAGATCCTCAGATAGGATCCAAAGTAAACAAAACACAATGAAATCAAAGAAAGCAGTCATGGAAACAAGGAGGGGATCTGATAAAAAAAAGAAGACAAATACAGGGACCTCATTCAAATGTATTTAGCACAAGCCTTCTCCAGACAACAAGAATACTCAGACAAAATCTGTTTGACTCAGCAGGCCTCAGGGTCTTTAGCCAGACATCAAAAAGAAGGACAATATCGGGGAAAGAGGGCAGCGGCAGGGAATATTCTCAAATCAACGGGAGGAGAGAGAAGAAAAGAGTCGGGGAAAGGGAAAAGGAGGGGGGGCAGGAAACCACAAGGGCCCCTCACTGTCCCAACGCACATATGTGAACCACAGATGATCCTTCAACAGCAACGGGAGAATGAAAAAGAACCCCTCACACACACAGACACACACACACACACACACTGCACCCTCTCTGCGACCCCCAAACCAAAGACAGAAGAACAGGGGTCGAGGGGGGGGGGGACCGCAGACGGAGACAATGGGGACGGGTGAACTGGGCGCTGTGGGAGGAGCAGCAGACCGCGCTGGAAAACCCCGCACCAGCCACCAGCCACCAGCCACCAGCTCACCGGGTCACTTCTGCTCCAGAGGGCCAACGACAGCAACTCAGCATGTGAGTTTGACTTTGCCTTATCAATGGAGTGTGGAGCACACAAAACGTTCCGTCTCCTCGATACGTGCCCATTATTTTAAACCATCTGTTGAGCTTGGATCAAATCCTGCCCTGCTGGCAACCTCTTTAAACTCTCACAGTAAACTCTCTCTGTCTCTGTGTGGGGAAACAAAAACAGTGGGTCTTAATGGAGTGTTGGGTTACCGAAAGCTGCCAGGACAGCTGCGTTTATGTCTTCCCTCACAGACGAGCTTCAACTTTCCTCTCATTTGAGGGATGCGGCGCGGCTCCGTCCGTGAGAAGTTCCATCCCATCAGTGTTCTGTCGATGAGGGCGGAAAGTGCCGCGTCTGTCCCGCCAGTGTTTGGGTGGGATGGGACGTGGGGACGGGGACACACACGTCTCGCACCCGCGCAACGTAGTTCACAGGACCCCTCGCTCCATCGCCACCCGGAGCAGAGCGCCGCCGAGGTGCTGGATCATGTGGCGAACTATGATTGGCTTAGTGTATGCAAACCTGTCAGCCAGTGGCTGCGCGAACCTCGAAACGGGCCACATCTTATGCGAGAGCACACACTCGTAGATGTGCAAAGCACCACGAGCTCGGCAGTCTGTATTTTGGCCCAAGCTGATGGGAAAAGTGAGAAAAGTGGTCTCTCTCCTCGGGACACGAACCACCCAACCAGATATCACACGCTCTGTTATGCGGATGTCGTACTTTCGTTTAATCATTCCTCACCTTGAACTCCACCTCCATGCCGGTGACATTCTCTCCGGGTTCGATCTGCGTCAGCCTCTGGATGTAGGAGTACAGGTTCCTGGCGGGGACCTCGGTGTTGCCGCAGGTCACGGCCTCCAGCAGCGCGTCGTGGATGAAGATGTACTGGTCCTCCGTCTGGACCATGTAGTTCCTCTGGGAGCGCATCAGCGTGACGTGGCCGTAGACGTCCAGGGTCTTCTCCTGCTTGATCCGCTCCGCCATGGCGTCGATCACGATGAAGCACCCGGTGCGACCGACTCCAGCGCTGAGCCCAAAGCAGGCGGGGCGAAAAAGAGAGGAAACAGATGGTGATGCGACAGACTCCCCGTAACCTTCCGGGTTACCAACGGAAGGCCAACCAATTTTGCAGTGACTTCAGACCTGGTACAAATCTTGCCCTGTGGCATATTGCAAAAAAGCTCCCACACACTGCGCCTGAATCAACTACCGCAGCGATATCTCCAACAACGCACTTCTGAATCGACATCAGCGATGAGTCAGCATCACCGTCTGACTGGCATTAAGAAGATATCCTCCCCTATCGACATGCAATCCTGAAATATAATACATTTAGCTGCCCACCCAAACACCCGTTTTCTGCTGCGCTGGTTCCTACACGGTGAAACACCCTGACCAAGCAAGCCTCAGCAAGCCAAAACACTCTTATACGCTTATATATCTTATATATTGTTAATTCAATATCAGTGTGGATGTGCAGACACACACATGCAGAGGTTGCTGCACAGGTGAAATGAGCCTGGCCCCATTGTTTGATACAGAGGCTGGTTAATACGTTAAAGCACATTATGATGGAGTCTTGCCGGGATAATTAAATTTGACTGATAATCCTGTTAGATACTCCATCTGAATGCTACGGAAGATTAGGGCGAGCTCCTCTCCTGCCCTCCCCCACCTCCCCTCCTTCCTCCTCCGCGTCCTTGTCTCTCAGCCGCTTCATCTTCTCCCGAAGTATCCCTGCACCACTCTCACGCCAGCCCCTACCACTTTTTCATGCATTAGTCCTTTTTTTCTCCTTTCTTTCTAGATTCCATTTTCCCTTCACCTTCTCTTTTCTTTAATTCATCATTTCCATTCGCCGCGTCCTGGATTCGACCTCATCTTCGCTGTCGTTCCGCTCGCATGTCACCTCCGCTGACACCCGGCCCCTCGCTAACTCTCGCTCTCCATCATTCCTCAATCCCCTTCCCTTCGCTCGCTGCTCTCTGCCTCGCCACGATCTTCGCCGCGCTAATTCATCCTCCCCGACCCTCCATCTTCTCTTCCTTCGCTCCCCGATAGCAACTTGGTTCCAGCTGTGGAGCTGGAAACTGTGCCCGAGATGGCCAACGACAGGCATCCGGGATCCTTCTGCTGAGCGCCGCGCTGGAGTTTGAACTAGTGAACCAGTGAGGACGCGCATTGATCTAATTAAAGTGCTCCTGGACTCTTGTTGATTTTCACACACTTTTGAAAATGACGTTGCCAAATGAAAACCCAAATCAAGATGTGAGTGTTTCAGACAAGCCCTCACAAACACAAACACACTCACAGGCACACA
Organism: Pungitius pungitius; assembly: GCF_949316345.1. Classification (NCBI taxonomy): domain Eukaryota; kingdom Metazoa; phylum Chordata; class Actinopteri; order Perciformes; family Gasterosteidae; genus Pungitius; species Pungitius pungitius. Next base: position 4,224,888 of record NC_084908.1, read on the forward strand.
GACACACAGACCTGCAATGGACGACCATGGGACCGGCATCTGGAGGGTTGCAGGCCTTGACCCTGCGTAGGAAGGCCAGGAAGGGAGTGGGGTGTTCCGGCACCCCGTGGTCCGGCCAGGCTGTGAACTGGAAGTGACGCACCTCGCGCTTCTCATTGGAGCCGCTCTGGACAACAGACAGTGTGTCAAAGATAAAGCACCTGTTGCTTCCTGGTTATATTTCCCTAGAAATCTTTCAAAACGGGTTTTTTTAAGGCTCGGGACTCCATTGTATTTTCTTTTTTGGAATCATTTTGGTGGATTAATATGCTTGGGAAGGTGCATGTAGGACCTGCCGTATGTTTGTGGTAATAATGACCTGAGGTCTGAGGAGGTCTACGCCGTGCCGTGTATCAGGCTTTGGCCACACGTTCAATACTGTTAAACTGTATCCCTTTAAATATCATTGGAAGGATCAATAATAATAAAATATACTGCTGTCATTGTTGTTTTCTCCCCTTGGCCAAAGACTTAAGCACAAACGCACCAACTGGTGCTTATGAATATTTCAACAGATCGATTCACACGCTGCCTCATTACACCCCGCCGAACACTGTGCTGTTACCTTGTAAAGAGCGAAGGTCCTGACGGAGTAGGTGGCCAGCTCCACCGTGTCCAGCAGAGTGACCTGGATCAGGCCGTAGGTCTCTGTGCCCCGGGTCGGCCAGTACTGATCGCACTTCACCTACGGGGGGGGGGGGGGGGGGGGGGGCGGGAAGCTGTTAAGGAGCCGTTTGCGTAATGTCTGTATACATTTCTTTTTTGTGATAGAAGAACAGAAAGAGCTGACTTTGGTGCGTGGGGAGGGGAGTGTCAAAGCAAATCGCTAAGGGAGTTTTTGCAAAATTCTGACAGTAGTGTTAGGAAAAAATGTGCATATATAGTGACTACCCGGTGTGTAAAAGGGGGTTCAGTGAGTCTGTGGGGTTAGGAGTGATAGACAGAGACAGAGAGAGAGAGATTTCTGCTTTCTGGGTTATGATCCTGCATAAGTTGCACTTTAAATACTAGAAAATTGAAATCGCCATATGGGTTGGTGGGCTCTCACGAAGATCCACCGCAGAGCTGGAAAGAGCCGACTGATACTCAAAGTGCACCCCTTTGCATATTTGATGCTGTACATCGCCCTACAACCCAACCTCTCAAATAAAAAAAATAAAAAAACGCCACCCTGTGCAAACCAAATCCAAGCATACATTGAAACACCTCGAACCCCCCCCCCCACTCCCACGTATAAAGCAGCCATATATGTAGTTTCTCCAGCTTAGCCTCCGAGACCCCAAAGGAGAGAGGGGAGAATAACAGAAAGAATCCCAGCAGAGGGGGGAAGGGGGGCTTGGTGTGCTTGGCAGAATCAGGCCAAACCAAACGCTCTGTGCTGATCCCTCCGGTCCTCACATCAAAGACAGCAGGGAGCTCAGCTCGCTCTGCATTCCGCTGCTCCAGACTGGTGGGGATTATGCGTTTTGGCTCAGGACAATCGGGCTGTAATTACAGCTTTTCAACCGTTGTTTTTCCCACCAGACCTCGAGACGCAGCGGGGACAGGAGCGGCTGGATGGCAGCGTGGCGCGGCGTGACGGCGATGCCACCTGACGTGCTGGATAAGAGCATAACTTGCGCCCCGTAGTTTGATCGGTGCTAGGAGGAAGGATTCTGGCACAGTTCCCACCGAGGGACCATCTGTGATCATGTGTGTCGTTAGTGCGTAAACACATGGCGTAATGTTGAGAGGTGTTAAATGAGATTAAATCGTTTCCTCCAACAAGCTGCCCACCACTCCCCTCCAACAGCAGATCTGGAGTCAGTGGGCTGATAATTAACCGCTAAGTAAATTGACTGTCTTCGCTGTAGCATCACGCTGTAATCACTTATTGAATTTAGATCGTTTAAAGCTTAGCACTCAGTCACCAACGGGGATTCCTCTTGTTAACGAGACAGTAACAGCCTGAAGTTTGTAATTTGGTGGTGTGCAGCCCTAGTACTTAGTCCTGGTCTTTTTTTTTTGTTGGCTTCATCCCGCGTAGCCACTCCACAAGAACACTGCATCCGTGATCATGCAGCCTGCAGACGCCAATGTGCACTTGGTCTGGCCTGCGGGGAAACAATACAACTACGAGCGCCCTGTGATGAGACAATGCTGCATTCGCACTTAACGCACTGCTTGGAAGCACAGATAAAAAGGTGGTGGTGGGGGGGGGGGGGGGCGGAGGGGGGGACAGCAGAAAAAAAGGGCACTGGATAGAGGAAAAAGGTAAGGAGAGAACCATGTGAGGTGAGGTTGCATTTTGAAAAGGGATTAGCAAAGGAAGGAAAGAGAGGTCTTGCCTTAGAGAAGAAATAAGAGGGCATCTGAGGGTCAAACAGACACAACAGAGACGGTTGGAAAAAGTCGGAAAAGCAAACAGTTTTAACACAGGACACATGTTAATAGGAGAAGCACAGATGGAAGGAAAGGATCATTTTCTGAACACGGCTGTGGACATAATGGGTTAGCGCTTAATCATGACTTCTACCTGCAGCATTTCTAGTAATTTCTTTATTCCAACATGACATTCTCATTACATTGCATTCATGCTAAAATGCCCCGAGGCTAAATGATTTTCTAATTCACTACCTACCCCGTATGTAGTTGTACTTGTAGCTCCCCCCCGGACCTGCTCCCCATTATACTCGACCACCTTCTACTGTACCCCTCTGAGCTGATTAACTGCATGGCGCCTTTCGCCGTCCTCTCTTAACTTCTCACTCAACTGCAGCACTCTGAGCTTAACCGCCTTAATGATGCTGCTTGTCATCTGATTCAATGATCTGAACTATTCTTGCACTACATGAGGTGCCCGGGGCTTTATTATGCCCCCTCCTCCCTCTCCCACACCTTAAAAGAAATGGCCGTTTCCTTGACAACTCTAATCAAGTTGATAAAGCTCAACCGGGCGCCCCTCCTTCTGCATCCAACCCTGTTCCTTCAGTGCAGGAGTTTATACTCTTAGCACTGCAAAGGTATGTTGCATTTATACAATATTTCACATTGCAACAAAAAGCTGAATCATTATCAAAGCTCATTGGTGACCCTTTTTCTAAAAGTGACCCATCCCCTGCTGCTGATGTCCCCTTCCTCTGTTTCGTTCCCTCCTCCCCATCCCCTTCACCTCTCTGAGGGCATCAGTGTTGAGTTTGCGCTGCCTCATTACGTTGCCGTAGCATACTTTCTTACCCGAGACTTCTCTTCTAGCTTGGTCATCATGATGATGTTAGCCGTGTGCTGCTCCCAGACCATCCTCCAGAACTCCCCGAAAGTCTCAGGGAGGGATCCCTGAGTGGCGATGTAGGCGTTCTGGCGGCGGTAGCCATCGATGTAGTTGGCGTTGATGTAGTCACTGCCTGGGACACCTGCGCGGCGAGGTGAGATAAACGGATGTCACCCAGCGCTTGGTAAACACATTCTGTCCCTTTGCAGATGAACCTGATTGTTATTCAGTTTCACAGTGAAATAATCTATATGGATTAATCAAAGTCTGCAGCTGTGAAAGCAGGTTGGCGCCGCAGTAATAAAGGCGGGAGTTCATCTGGGGTCACGGCGGAGGGATTAACGTTTGCACCGGGCCAAGCGTCCTTTGGTGTTGGATTGTTCAGCCGTCTTGTTTTATAATACATGCTAAGACGATCATGGGCCTAATCTGAGAATACTGTGGATGTGTCGCTTTGAATGGAAATGCGACTGTAGGGCCCGTCTCTGTGTAAAACTCGGCTGACACCGCTTGTCCTGGAGGGGATTGTGTGTACGTGTGTGTGTGTGTGTGTGTGCGCGCCGAGTGTTTGCGACGCCAGAGACCATCTGTGTGTATTTGATTTAGGATCAGTCCTGCTCATCTGGGGCCTAATACCATAATCCCAAAAATCACTGAGTCACAGCTCAAACATCCATACTCGCACAAACACACACACACACAAATCAAAAACACCAAAGTACACACACAGACGCAGACACGGCCGTGTGCATTCAGCCTTGACCCGAATCCGCCAAAGTGCGACAAAAAAGCCCTTTTGAGTCGTCTGATGGCAGTTCACGTTTGAAAAGATGGAAGTCGATGAGCAGACACAAGAACCCCTGACAGGAAGAAACTCCTGCAGATGATTCTCTTCCAAACGCTTTTGAGCTCAATCCTCCTCCAAGCCTCCGCCGTGTGCACACACACACACACACACACAGCACGCGCGATGACAGAGGAGCGCGGGGTGTTTAAGCAACTTATTTCAAGCGGCGTGGGGACAGACGGCAAGAAGAGCTTTGAACATATGTTCATCAACTTCAGTCTTTAACAGACAGCTTGGCCGAATCCTTTGATGTGCAGCAACTGTATTGCGAGGGACCACAGCAGAAGCGCTGTGCAGATAAAACGCACACACAGACACACACACACTCACACTGGCTTGGCAGAGAGTGTGTTCATGCAGCATGGGTGGAGGAGACTGGGAGCAAAAGTGCATATCTGCGCTTATGCACATCCTGCGCATGTGTTTTAAATTTGTAGTAGAAAGGGTGTGTGTGTGTGTGTGTGTGTGTGCGCGTGTCCTCTTGTGTGTTTGGACATGCTTAAGAGTATATGTGTTTCCTAAGCTGAAAGAAAGACAGGCAGCCAGGGCTCCGGGACAGGCGGGGGTGGAAGGGCTGCTCACACATGCTCTGCCCAGATAAGGCTCATCTGTTTGGGCTTGGCCTCCCACTGCCTCCCTCTCTCCGCTTCGGAGCTGCCAGCGTCTCTGCCTCAGGTCTTTCCCAGCTGAGGTGGGTGTGTGCACCGAGAACAGGACGGAGTGATTTTCTCTTTCTAATTTTAGTTTTAAGAGGAGCAAATACAGTAGAATAAGCACACCGTGAAACTATATCTAATAAATAAGCGATAAATGAATAAATACCTCACATCACATGTACAGCAGCTCTATAGACGCACAAATCTATTCAGATAAAGTTTACTTTAACACTTGGGATGACATACAGTGTCTACAAAATGCAGGTGCTCATTTTCAAATATGTAAGTTGTTTTAGATATGGCCAGTGTGTTGGTATAAAAGGAAATACAAACCAACAGTATTAACGGAGTGTGAAGAGTTTGCAGCGTTGCCGTTATGTCAAAGACATTTTTTGATGGAGAGATGGAAATGAGCATAACGGGCCTGCAATTTCTGGCAATACCACGTTTTACTCAATGTGGCAATACTGAGTCTTTGGAAAATTGAATAAAACCCCATTACAAAGTTAAATAATTTAAGTATTAGAAAATTTGAGAAATGGAATGACCATGATCTCAAACTTTTACCCCTCACACAAGTATTTTTCCATAACTTATAACTGAAAAAATGTTGACTTCACGGACCAAGTAGAGGTGAATGCACTGTAAGCTGTAAACCGTCATAACTAAGGCCTTAGCCTAACATTTACTCTGTAACCAAGACACAAACCACACACAGCCCTTAAAAGAAGTGAACTAAATGCTGTCACTTCCTAAAAATGTCTCACTACTCAAGTTAGTCCCCACAACGATAGAAGTAGAAGAGCTCACACACACACACACACTGGCAGTGTGTCTTACCCTCAATACTGGAGAGTATGACCCTGGAGTGATCATAGGCAATGACGTTAGCGTAGCGGTTCTTTGGTTTGTTGACCTCCAAGTTGGAGTTCTCCCATGTGAACTGCTGACCGGGGTCGATGGACTGCAAGATGCAAGAGACATAGTCAGAGAAGGAAAGATAAAATACCAAAAAGGTATCCCTTTTCAACTCCCATATATACGATTGAGTTATTCAATAATACGCTACACAGTAAGCGTGACCGGGTAAGCACGGGCAAGGGCGTTGTTTTTCCTTAGACATTGGCCTCAAAATGCAGAAAATGGCTTTAGAAAAGCCCAAAACTGGCCAGTTGTGTGAATTTGAGCTTCAAGTGTTGCCCACGGTCGCTGAAGCGAAACCACAGCATTAGAAACCAAGGACAAATTGAGAATTAACAGAGTATTATTGAACTTGGACAGTAATGTCTGCAAATGCGATATCCCGTTTCCAGAAACTACAGCGATGCAGAGACTTTCCGCTTTCGACGCAATCAAAAAATAAATAAATGCAGCCAGCTTATCCGAGACGGAAGATAAAAGCATGATAAATTCCCCTGGGACAGAAAGGATGGTTGTGTTAGACCAACACATTAAGTTCCTGCGGGGTAATTACAGTGTAACCATCGCCTTTAGCCTGGGAGAGGCAGACATGAGGTCATTAGGGGGCTGTCAGTGGAGAGGGACGGAGAGGAGAGAGCCACAGCAATTTAGCAATTGTGAATATTTTACGACACATAATTATGATGTGGTTGGGGAGGAAAAAAGTGGGCCGCAGCGGTGTGTGTGTGTGTGTGTGACTGCTTTCCCTCACGCGCTGCCCAACATCATGTGTGTCTGATTATTACACCGCAATCATTTCTGCCCCCCCCCCCCCCGCCCCCCCCTCTCCCTCCTGCATCCATCTCTCCGCTCCCTCGCCGTTAAGGGTCTCGCCACTGAACAAAGCCCACAGTCATGCAGAGAGAACGGGGGGGGGGGGGGTCAACAGAGTGGTTCCCACTGACACCACAATTACACACAGCGTCCCGCTCGCTGTCCCCCCTCCACCCGGCGCTGCCCCTGGAACACCCCCCCCCCCGCGCTGCTCTGCCCCTCTCTGCATAATGTGCTCTTGTCTGCCTCTATACATCGCTCTCCGTCACACGCGAGTCATCTCTCGTTCTGGCCAATTAGAGCTTTACGTCTGCTACTTTGCCCAGGGGGGGTGGGGGGGGGGGGGGGGGGGGGGAACATATTTTTACTGAACATATTTTTATTTTAATGAGGAAAACATTTTGAGCGCGTTAATGGCTCTCATTGCGATGCCGCCGCTGTTTGCTACGCAGGGAATTCATCGGACTGATTTGTGTTTTCTCCCCTTCTTATTCAGCGGCACAGCTCAGCACGCCGAGTTCAGGCACTTTGTCCTCTCCAAGAACGACTTTTTTTTTTTTTGTTCCAAATGAACTGTGCTGCAAGTTAAAAGAAACTAATCAAAAGCGCTCCTTTTTTTTTTTTTTTTTAAAGAGAACACTTGGTTCCTGTATCTCTTGGACGAGTTCTCTCTCTCCGACGCTGACTCTTAATTTCTGTCCCCGTTCCTTCGCGCTGCGCCAGCGCGTAGGAAATATGGGGCTCGATAACCATCTGGCTGTAAGCAAACTCTCTTTGAGCTCGCCATTTCAATTCCCCCCCCCCTTTGTATTTGTATAGATAAAGAAAAGTCAGTAGAGAGGGAGTGTGCTTTATCGTGGGTCGTTTTATGATGAATAGTATCAAAAGGCAACTCGGGGGGGGGGACTGAGGCTCAATCTGTGGCGCTCGCCAAAGCTGAGCTGAAAAGACAAGACGAGTCGAGGATAAATCGGCGTGCGGCTGCATCAAAACCCGGAAGAATTTCCCCCAGTTTGAAGCTTTTCAGGAGAAGATAGTCCGCAGGCCTACCTCGTACTCCTGGGAGAACTTGAGGTTGTCGTTGGCCTTGAGGCGCTCGCAGTGATCTGCCAGCTCGGAGATGGGGACGGGCGGGTGACTTGCCATGCCTGCCGAGCACAGGAAGTAGAAGAAAGGAGCCATTTGGGGACATTTACAACTTTATTGGTATTTTTTTTGGAGGAAAATGTTAAGAGTGAGGATTCCCAGAGGTGGTGTGTTTTAGTGCCCGGGCCGCAGCCGACGCAGGAAGCAAATGGGGTATTTTTTTTGTTTTTTTTTGGTTAAGTGACAATTTTCTCTCTTGGCAGACAGAAAGAACAATGTGCATGCTCTGAAAGTTACTGAGGCACAAAAACATGTCCTCGGAGTGTATGCACGCTGTCGGTGAAAACAACAAAAGAAGATGACACACGTGGTTAAAAATTTAGCTTTTTATGAATTTTGGATTAAGAAGTATTCTGGAGGCATCTCGATGAAATGTTGTCAATTCAAGCAGCTTCATCCTAGACGGGATGGAAGGTTAGTTAGCGATGAAATGGAGTAAAAAAAAAAAAGAAATATACGCGGTGAGAAGGAAAAACAAAGAAAGCAGAGAAGATCCATGTTCAGACTAAGACCAACTAACTTGACAAACGGCGGTAGCCGCGGTACACGGACACGCGGTAGGCTGAAAAGGGGAAAACGACACCGCCGTTAATCCAACAAACACAACCAACAGTTGGAGTTAAACACACGGCTGCTTTTCTGCGCGTCCGGTTGTACCTGGAGTCTGGAAGTTGATTCGGCGAAGCTCCACGGGGTCAGTGGGGTGGTGGGACGACATGGCCTTGCTGCAGGGGAAACTGCCCTTCCTGCCCTCGGCCTCCGCCCTTTTCCTGGAATCACAGATTCAGCGTTTACATGCATCTCCAACCCCGATGAACCCGAACCCTTTTCACTGCATGATAAAAAACAAACTGGCAAAATGTGGGATTTGTAATTTAACGCAGGACCTCATTTTTTGTGAGGGAGGATTTGTTTTTAAATGAATTAACCACAGAGGCGTGAATGTTGAACACTTCCAAGCTCCATAAAATTGCTCCTTGGATATTACAACAGGGATATTCTGCTTTTTTCCTGTGGAAATGTAAATGGTATCCATTCAAAGTATTTTCTTTTACAAAAGTGTAAGTTAATTTAATCAGAGATGTAAAATCCTGCAGAGCAGTTGTCATTTTTTCCTACTCTGCATGCTTCTATGCCTCTGCAGCTTACTATAAAATCATCCAAAATAATAAAAAAACACATCACGTAAGTCCTGACTCTGCTGAGATGTATTATCCAAATGATTGTTTGCAAAAGCTTTTCAAGATACGTGCAGGACAGAAGAAAATGGTAACAGGTACTGTTTGGTTACCTGTCAGGTTTGCTGAATCCAGAAAGGAGAGGACAGCAGACAAAGGGACAGACAAGGATGAAAAACTTTAGTGTGTATTCGGAAAAAAAGAGTTAAGTACCATCATTTTCTATCTATCTATTTTAAACAAATCACTGATAAAAGCACTTCCTATAGAATCCGTTAAACAGTGACTGTAAAGCCAGATGATAAACATTTTGTCTCCCCCACACTGCGTCCCCTACCGTATAATAACAGACTGGAAATGCACAGTGAGACATTAACGGCTGTGGGTCACCACAGATTACACTCTGGGGCTCAAGAACTGTGTGTTATTACCATCAAGGTGAATAATTCTGCAAAACGCTGCATTGGTCACAGTAATTTATCGCATTTGCATTAGTGCATTAACAAAGCTCTAGCAAGCAGAACGGATAATTATCATGAATAATGCTAATGAGTGATGATGTTATCTTCCCCTCTCCGTTATGTGGGCCCGGCTGTAGATTTTTAAAATCAGTTTACAGAAGACACACAGTTTCTGACAAAGCCTGTGTACCAAACTCAGATGCCATTAGGACGCGAACATAATGGGAAGTTAATTGTGTAGCAGCGCTGCATGTAGCAATAAGTACACCATGGTGTTAGTCCAGTATTTAGCATTAATAACGGAGCCACACCATGAACCAACTGGGCATTGGCCAGTCAATGACACATTGAGTGATAGACGCAGTGTGAATGACACTGGTACCAATAACTATCGTAACAACCATTCACTCTGAAATAATCTGAATAACAAGACTGGTCTCCGGAGAACGTGACAGTAAATCATGTGCTCCTCCAGTCCCAAAGTAATCCAGGACATTTGTCTGCACACACAGGCACGTTTAATGCAAACAGGAACTGATAATGGGTAATTCTGCACTCCACAAGAAATAAAGGCTGATAACTGACTGAAACAATATACTTCCTGTTTGCAAATCCCAAAGCAGTATGGAAGCCTTTTTTTATTTCATAACTTTGTCAAAGGCAAAGTGAGAACTGCTGCTTGTGATAGAACAGCGAAAGGCAAGAACTATTGAATATATTCAAGAAATAAGGCCCCATTAATATTTTGAATTAAATGGAATAAACAGAGGAGCAATAATCAAAACTGGAAATGAAAATCCGTTAATCCTATGAAAATTGTCTATTGTCTACGTTCGATTCTGATTGTTTTTTTCTTGAACTTCTCCTCGTCTCTCTTTCTGATGTCCTCGCTCCTTCTCTCATTATTGCCAACTCCTTATTAAACCATTTCTCCTCTCTTAATCTTCCCAGCTCAGTCACGCCGTCCCTACCTCTTGAACAGGAGGATGGCGATGACGATGCAGACGATGAAGATGACAGCCAGCACGGGCCCCACCACCCACAGCAGACCCTCCTCCTCGTCCACGATTGGCTGGGGATCCACATCCGATGAGGTCACAGGGTCAGAATAAGGGCTCGTGGCGAACATGGTCTGCAGCGAGAAAAAAATGCATTTCAAACAAAACTCCACTGACACGTTACGAACTGTGTGTGCGCGTGTGTGTGCGTGTGCGTGTTCTGCTCACGTTCTCAGAGAGGTCCAACAGCGCGAGCACAAAGAAAACATACTCCTGTCCGTTCTGCAGCGGACGGTTGCGGAAGTCGCCGTAGTTGCGCCCGTCGCCCAGGGTGAACTCCAGGGGGAGGGTCTTGAAGTGAGCGCTGACGTAGGCCCTGGGATCTGATTGGCCGGCCTGCCTGCGGATGCGCAGCGCGTGGCTGACGCTGGTCCTGTTTATCTCTTTCAGGAGCTAGAAAGGCAAATAAAAGCTCATCAGGGACGGAACAATGGGCCAACTGAGCACGAATGTTTTGGATCATCAACGGAGTTGCCGCCACATTTATCCATCGACACAGAGGGCACCATGAAAGCTCCATCGAAACTAATCTCGCTCACACGGGTGCGCTTTCTCAACAGTGTAATGAGGCGATGAGAAAAAACGTCAGTAAGTGGAATTGGATGCGATGCGTTATGTGAAAGCATTGTTTGGCTTGAACAGACCTTTTGCATAATGAGACACAAACCGCATGACACCCTTTTCTCTTTTGTGTCACTTAAAAAATTATATCGCAATTGTTCCTCAAAGGGCAAACATAAGACAGTTAATTTACAACAACCAAAACCTTTAAATAGTTTATTAAGGAGTTGAAATATATTCTAAAATTTGCCCGGCTCACGGCTCACCTCATCCAGGTTCATCTGGTCGGGCTCCTCCCAGGGGTTCAGGAACTTCCCTCCTCTCTGCTTCTTGAGTGGCAGCACCACCACGTAGTAACCCCTGCAATACAGCATGCATGGCTTCAGGCCTCAAGCTCTACTGTGACATTTTGGGAAATACTCTTATTTGGTTTGGTTAGTATAGCTTAGCACAAGGGGGGAAACAGCTGGCCTGGGTCTGTTGGAAGGATATAAAAATCGTCTCACTATACACGTTATCTCGTTTGCTTTGTTGGTTTAGTTCAGTTGTTTTAATTACTGAACTTCACAGGTGCTTATGCATTCCTTTATCTTCACACAGCCAGGCGGGCTGCTTCAAGTGCTGAGCTAAGCTGCTGTTAGTGGAAGCTTCATATTCCTTTTACCTTGCATCCACATCACAGTTTTCTATTTATTTCTTTATCCTACATTTATTTTGGTTTAATACAACTTGTAATGTATTTTTTTTGCTCTTCTTTTTATCGGAACGATTGCCGTCTGAGTTTCTCCTCACTGACGGATCAATGGCGGTTTGTCTTATCTTGGCTTCACATTTCCTCAACACACCCTGATTCGCTGCGTTGATCTCATCGCCGAACCCTCAGTAGGAACCAAAGTACGAATGTCTCCTTAAATGGCAAACTATTTGTAGCTGTGCTGAAGGAAACTACGGAGTCTTGTGTCATTAATACGCTGCTATGCAGCAGCTGTGTCACCGCACGCTCAATCCAAACAGAGCGCGTGCTTTTGGAACCCGAGGGCTCTGAAGGCTCACGTGAGACAAAAACAATAACACCACGAGGAGGGGAATTCTTTCAGAGGCAGTCAGACCACGAGCACCCGCCAAGCCATCGCAGGGACTCCAAAATCATCTGTGTTCTCCATAGATGAGTGCTGTGCTCTGTGATACAGTAGAACGTCACTTGTCTGTGTCAAAGGTGAGATGAGGAGAACTGGTTACAGCTAGATGAGATAATGTGTGCATCAAACTGGTCACTCTAATGAGGCAGAGAGAGAAATACGTTGACCAATGGGGAAAATCTCTAAAAGCTTCCATGAAACATCACATGCTGCTGAGGAAAACCCGGTTTGGGATTCTAAGGACCAGTGTGCGCTGTTGAGCCCTGTGAGTGGCAGTGCTTTCAGGCAGAGGGGCCCTTCTCACTTGCTTTGTTTATTTGTTCCTGGTTATGAAAAAGGCAGATGAGATTATGAGCTTTGTGACTCGTTTGGCTTGTTGTGAGACCTGCTTCGCTGCCAACTTTAAGAGAAATCCCTCCCGAAGGAGCAATGACTGCAAAGGCAGCAGCTGAAGGAGGAGGACGGTGTGAAATTGGGAGCACAATCGGTTGCTATCAAAGATTCTCCCATCTATTCACGAGAGGAAGTCCCCCCCCCCCCCTCAATCCCACCCATCGTCACTACCTGACTTTGGCCGCGGTCTGCACGGTCGGCAGCTGCACCGTCACCATGCCGTCCGCGTTGGTCTTCCCCACCACCGTGGGCTTGGTCTTCAGGATGTCCGGAGCGGTGGTGGCGGTGACGCGGTGCTGCAGGCCGCCGGCGCTGTTGGCCCGGTTGGTGAGCAGGAAGGAGTACTGCGTGTCCGGCTCCAAGCCGGCGATCAGCTTCTGGGTCTGCTTCCCGTCCACCTCCACGGACTGGCCCTTCCCATAGAGGATCTGGACAGCACACAATGCAGCACGTGTTGTACACATAGTCCCTGCTTTGATTTACAGCAGGTGTTGTGTTGGTGTATGTATTGTGCTGGGCAAACGCTCTCACCTGGCTATACATATGTACTCTGCACAAAAGGCTTCTGGCGGCTCAATTTCCACTACAGTATGTTCCCCTCAAGACGTGTCGTCAAACAGAAAGTGTTGACTTTCATCATAAACAACACAGATAACAAATAAAATGTACTTCCCCTTTTCTCCTCCCATCCTATATTTGCACACTGACTTTATTTGTTTGTACAACTTTTGAGACCTGCGCTATGTGATTTCAGGGGATTTTTTTCTTTCATTTAACTACGTTGAAATGTAATGAAATGCTAATCTACTCACAGTGAAGGGCTGGGCCGGGTTCTTGTCTCGTATCTCCCAGGAGAGCAGAACAGAGTTCTTCATGGAAGCTTTTACTCTGAAGTTGGTGGCAAAAACTAAAAAGGGACAAAAAAGAAGGCATATGAACACGATTCCAGTCGAGTTTAGTCCCTCCACTGTTCACCCTCTATTGCCTCAAACTACCTGCTCGGACCAACACGGACAGCGATGCTCACGACCCGGGACTCTTACCTTGTTTTGGGATAAGGACGTTCTAAGACTACAGTGACAAGACAACGAAAAAGGACACTTAGTATGGTGTGTGTCTGGGTGTGTGTGTGTGATGGAGAGGGGCATGTGTGTGCTGTTGGGAAGCGCGCGTTGCTGGCGGAGCCACTTGCTTTGAAAGGTGAATCCTACCTTGGTCCAGCCGCTGCGTCCTAAACTGGACGCTCGGGCTGAACGGCCCGGGGCCGACAGCTGTGAACGCGCGCAACCTGACTTCGTACACGGTGTCCGCACTCAGGCCCTCCAGCAGGACACTCGCCCCCGGGGCGGGCACCTCCACCTCCGAGGCGTTTCCTCTGCTGTTTATGTCCCTGTACAGAAGCGAGTACTTCCGGATTTTCCCGTTTTGCTCGAGCAGCGGGACTGATTTCCACGCCAGCCGCAGGGAGTCGGCGGACGCCTCCTCCAGGAGGATGTTATCTGGGTACCCGCTGGGGGCGTCCTCCGGAGTGGTCAGCTCCTTGAGGGCCTCCTCGCCGTAGCCCATTTTGTTACGGGAGGAGAGCCGGAACACATAGTTGGCTCCCTTGTGGATGTCCTGGGCCGTGTAGCGGCTCTCCTTGGTGGGGAACTCCACCACCGTGAAGGGCAGGACGTCGACGCGCCCGAAGGTGAGGCGGTACCCGAGGAGCGGCGTGGGCGGGTTGGCCTGCGGCTGCCACTGAAGCAGAGCCGTCCCCGAATCGGTGGCGCTCACACTCAGTTTGGGCTTCTCGGGCACTACAGAGAGAGACAGTGATGAAAAGATAATTAGGGAATAATTGCAAAGCGCATTACTTCTCACTCCGAGCAAAACCGCAAAATATGATTAACACAGCTTCTTTTTGGGCATATCAAGGTGTGACAGAGTGAGACATGAAGCAATTTAATGGCCTCTAATGATCATTAGGGCCGCTTTGGGCTCAGAAATCATTACTACGTGTGTGTGTGTTCGCTGACACACTTACGTGGCAGGGCGCTGCACACGGTCACAGGTTTGCTGCGCGTGCCGTCGCCCTTGGCGGTGTAAGCCCCCACCGATACGGAGTACGCAGTGTCTGCCCTCAGGTCTCCGAGAACCACCTCCTGCAGGAAAACAAAGAGCATTGTCAGCATCCAAACGGCATGTACTTCTGTGTGCCCCCCGGACATGGAGCAGGGCTTGGATTTAATAAGAAGACAGCAGCCCTGGTTTAACGGGCGTTGGGCTTAAAAGAGATGTTCTGTGCCTGTACAGACATTCCACCCTTTTCTATTCTCAAGCTGGGAAGTTGCTTTCACCTCTTTAATAACTTAGATGCAACTTTTTGGAAACTGTAGACAGGAAATATTCTCAACAAAGCACACAACAAATATATCAAGTTATCCCATTTGAGAATGTGGTGTTAACTTGCAACACAAAATGTCCTTTAACCACATAGACACTCGCAACTCATTTAGATCGGTCTCCATCTAAACACTAAATACAATTTTTTCTTCATTTTCTTGGCCAGCGCAAAGCCTAAATGATGGTATTTTGGCAATATCAACACAAGTGACTCACATCATCAGTTATCAATTTTTTTTTTCACGAATGTTTATTTAAGAATTCTGGAGACAATACAACATGCAGATATGAGAAAAACTATTTTCTGCTTTGATTTAAGCCCTCATTCATCATATGAGACATTAAAACTACAATCTCCTCACTATGACTCATCTTCGCTCTGTGCCTTGTTGTTTTCACTATTAAACAATGAGCTTAAAGAAGGGTTTACTCACATATTCAGTTGAGTCACTGTATTCCCTCTGAAAAGCAGCATCGAGAAAAGAGAAAACGCAATTTGTAATGTATGGAAGCGAGAAAAAAAAACTTTCAAGTTGAATGCACCATCGTTTACTGTCAGCACTAATTAGCAATTTGATTTCGGTCCATTTTCTATCCTGGACAGAGATCCAATAATGCTGAAAATAAAAATACGCTTTCTGCTTGTCAATAATTAGATGAGAAATGAGATACCACTCAAATGCCTGTGTGCCACATACAAATCAAAATGATGGTAAAAACGTTTTGATCAAACAAACAAGATCGAACGTGTTAATTAGTTAGCTTTAGAGGCGCCCCCCTCAATAAGCTAAGCCTGCTGTCTCATCTAAATCTCTGCAAGAAGGCAAATAAGCAGATTTTCTAAAATTTCAAAGTGTTCATATGAGGAAATCTTAAGGAAGGTTTGTGCTCAATACGTCAATGTAGTTGGCACTATTTCTCTGATTATTGTACATTGTAAGTTCATGTGGACGCTGAGTAGGATTGCTTCATCGTGATTTGTGTCGTGCAGAAAAAAAGGATTCATCTTCTCTAGTTATACCTCGATGGCAACATTCTGGCTTCCTCATCATTGATCCGAGGCACAAGGCAAACCCATGTGCCTAGAGAGCTCTTTATTTATTCATGGCTTAAATGAAACTATTACGATAACATGTCCTATTGGAAAATTCCAATATATATTAATGTATGACCAAAATATAGAAATTGTCATAAAAGACAGAGGAGAGTCTGTTGGTTTTACCTGAGCGTCCTCTATGAGGATGTCCTTGATGAACGGCTGACCCTGAGGTTCTCCGTAGTGCGTCCTCACATAGTGGACTTGGTAGCCTCGAATTTGGCCGTGATGCCGTTCGGGAGCTGGTGCTCGCCATTTCACCCTAACGGCCGAGGCGTTCACAGTCTCCGCCTCCACCCCTCGCGGAGGACCACTTGGAACTAAATATGCATTTTGGGATAGAGGTCAAGGGTCACAGATGATGGGCACTCAAAACTCTAAAGGCCCTCACTTTTTCTATTAAAAAATATAGAGGATTCATGGGCAGATACAAAATAAAAAATACCCAAAAGCTGAAAAAAAGAAGAAGATACAACCCTCCAAGAAGTCTAAAAAGTGCTCTGATGTCTGGGGAAAAAAGTCAAAATAGTAAAAAAAAAAAAAATGAGTGCTTGAGGAAAAACATGGAGGAAAATAGCAGTGGAGGATAAGAAGCAAATGTAGAGAAAGATAAGAATGGCAGATAGAAAGGACTGGTTGCCGTGGGCAGATAAACAGTGGCAGGCAGTCCAAAAGAAAATGTTCTTATCAAGAAAAACTCTCTTGTGCTGCCAAGAACTACACTTCTCTCTATATAGATACCAAAAAAAAAACTGTAATATCTATAATACTAGAAAAAAGAAGACATTGAGAGTATCAAAATATGTTTGTATTGCAAATTACTCAAGACACAGTAGAACTCATTGCGAAAAACTAGAGTAGAGATAATCAAGGAGTTGGAGAGGAGTTGGAAAGGCATGTGAGAAAAGCCGCAGTGTGGAAAGGCCAAGGAACAGCTGGAGCCAAAGGGATTGGTTTTGGTATCGTTAGTGGAGACAAAAAGGGGAAAATCCCAACCAGGCCGTAGGCCCAAAAACTGGGGGTTTTGTCAGAAAGGATGAAAAGATGGCGGTAAGAAAAAAAGAGGGGATGAAAATCACAAAAAGGGTTGCCGTCGACAAGAGAAAGCAGTGGTGCGGGAGAAGCAGGAAAAGGTGTCCGAATGCTGCAGTTTTCCAGCAGTGAAGAAGGAATTCAGGAGAGGTTTTCAGAAACCGAACGCTCGCACTGGAACTCAAACGCATCGTCCGCTTCGATTGCCCAACTGCCTGCAACCGACCCGTGGAAGGAACTCGCTGTTAGTTTGGGGTGAACTGGGCTCATTAGTGAGGGAGCCGGTGGTTAGAGAGGCGGACCGGGAGGTGGGGGCAGGCGGGGGGAGGGGGTTGTTTGGGGGGGGTGGGGGGGGGGTTGCTCGGGAACGTACCATCTTCCTCTGTGCGGATGAGCAGCTGCAAACTCTCCGGTCCGTCCCCGGCCTCCGTCTGCGCCCGGACCGTTACGCCGTACTCTGTCCATTTCTCCAGGCCCTCCAGGAGGTACGGAGAGCTCTCCGGAGGAAGCCCGTCCACGCTTTTAGACGTTCGGGCGCCCTCGGTCGTGGCGTACTGGATGGAGTATCCGGAGATGACGCCGTTTTGAAACTCCACAGGGGGCGGAGCCCAACTTACCAGGATGCTGGTCGAGCTGGGGCTGGCGCATGTGATGTCCTGTGGGGGCGCTGACGGAACTGACCGCCCGGTGTTGACGAGGCACAGTAGAGGAGGGTATTGGGGGCGGGGGCAGGGGGGGGTAGGGGGGGTGTGTATTGTTTGGGTAAATGTTATCCGTGTGTGTGTGTGTGTGTGTGTGTGTGAGAGTGGTCGTGATCGGTGGGTGGAGAGGTCAGGAGGTGATGTTTGCCGTGAAGGAATGGTGGGATGAAATTGAGCGGACGAAAGACAGAGAACAAAAAAAGACAAAGAAACATCAAATGAAAACAAAACACTGGCGAACGGAAAGCTCTTACGAACAAAATGACCCTGCGGCTAGAGAGCGGGATGACGAGCACAGGCACTGAGCGATGGGTCTCCGCTTCCGTGTCGGTCGGAATGTTGGAGCGATGGAAACGAGTGGGTGACTTTAACAGAAGAGATGCGACACGGGAAACGTTGACGAGAGCTTCAACACACAAACATACCTGCCCATAACTTACTTGTCCCCAAAGAATACCCAAGCCTCTGTGATCCTTGTAGTTCTCCCCTCTATCTAGCTCCTCAGGCTTCTTACCTTTGTCTTCACTCATTCTCTTACACTCCTCACATTGGTGGCCACCGAACACACTTTTGCTACTTTACCATCGACAAACTAGCGCACTTGAGAAGTTCTGAGAATGACTTCATTTGTGATACATAGCTGACATCAAATCTGAGGTCCTTTTTGTTGTGAAAATGCAAAGAAGAATAACTGCCGGATGGCTTATCAAGTACTGTTTGTAACACACAAATCTACGATGGGTGGATCCAGACGTTTGTGGTTTGCTTTTGGTACCAGTTCTCATTTCTCTCTCTCTCTCTAACACACACACACACACACACACACACTCGCACGCGCAGCAGCATTCGTCATGGGACCTACGCGTCTGCGGCGTGTCGATGAACACCTCGTTGGTGTACGCTCCGATCCCATGCTTGCTCCTGGCGGCCAGCTGGAAGGTGTAGCTGGAGAAAGGCTTCAGGTTCTTCAACAGGTAGGAGGTGGTGGGCTCAAAGCTCACTTTCTTCTGAAAGCACATGAAGAGGAACCGAGAACAGTGGAAGACGCAGGTGGTGAGTAGAAGGTGTCTCTCATAGAGGGATCTTTTAATAGCACGGTGAATTAATGGAGTGTGTGTTGATGTGTTCATTGATACAGTTCACCCTGTCACTTTACCTCCTCTGTGTCGTCGGCTCGGCGGTACACCAGCTCATACCCCGTGATCAGGTTGTCGGGGCCACCCTGGGGCGGGGCAACCCACGACAACAGGATACTGGTCTCGGACTTGGCCTCGCCCTTAAATTCTGAAGGTTGGGATGGAACTACACAATTGGGCCAAAAACAGGATGAGTAAAGCCTTGTTCGGATACCTTCGTTCTTTCATTCTTGCTCATGATAATTGATGAGCGCACGGCCCAATACACCCAGGCTCACCTCCAGTCTTGGCTATGATCTGCAGGTCCTGGGACAGCGGCCCGTCCCCTACAGAGGTGAAGGCCATCACTCTGATGTAATACGTCTTGTTGGGAGTCAAGCCCTGGATGGTGATGAAGTTGGCGCTGCGGACCATCTGCTTCTCCCACTGCGCACACACACACACACACACACACACACACACACACACACACACACACCCCAATGCGTGAGTGCAGTCAAACCCACAGATGGACACTCCTCTCTGTTTAAACAAGTAGACACCTGGTTGACTGGCAGCGCGTTGTCCGAGGTGTAGTAGACTCGGTAGCCCACCACCTGTCCGTTAGGTTCCTCCGGCTCGTCCCAGTGGATGATTGCCGTGGTCGTGCTCAGCATACGACCTCTGACCTGCAGGGGGCGAAAACAAGGGCGAATGTAGCAGAGCTGCTCTGGGAACAACTGCACTGGAGCAACCTTTTGTTGGCTTTATGGAGACGTAAAGGCCACTTGATTAGCATCGGAATCATCCTGTCAGTCAGCTGATCTCACTGCACTGCAGAAACGTTTTTCATACAAGACCCACTTCACATGTACAAAAAAAGCCTTTATGGGATTTCTGTCTCGTCCTAACCAAAGACTGACCTGGCGTGGAGGCGAGGAGGGCGCCTGCTCGGCTGTGCGGGCCTCCACCACCTCGCTGGAGGGGCCCTGGCCAATTGTGTTGACGGCCGCCACCCGAAAGTCGTAGAGGGAGTACGGGCTGAGGCCGCCCACGCTGTAGCGCGTGGTGGCGATGCCATCGATCTCCTTGTAGGGGTCCTCTGACCCTCTGGCACGGTGCTGGAGGAGGCGAGAGAGGACATTCTCTATATGAAGCTTTTGTTAATCCTTTATCGGCACTTTAGTTAATAACACACACGTTTAACGAAAATGATAACATGTTTTTGTGCTAACACCAAGAGTCTCCTATTAACCCCAAGAAGTCTGCTGATGCAGAATGAATGGTCAGATATAAAATCTACCTAATGTTGGTGAAGGAGGTTTTCGGTGAACGCTTCGATGCAGCAGCGCATCCTTCATCGCTAACACTTCCATTTCATAACTCCTCGGGGCCAGAGAGCACTCCAGACACCAGATTTCATTTCAGCAATTTGGAGACTTTATTACCATAGTTTTATGTTCACATAAAAATCTCTCGCAGCTTTAGCAGACTTAACTTCTGCCTCCCAAAAGAGCCTCTGTGCACAACGGTGTGGCGCTTCTGTGTCGTCTGTTACCCACCTGGATGATGTAGTAGGAGACAGGCTCAGGGTTGCCGGAGTCCCAGGTGAGTGTGATGCTTGTTGCAGTTCTCTCCGTCACCACGGGGTTGCCAGGGGCCTTCGGCAGAGCTGAGAGAGAAGAGACACTTAACAAAACGATCCCACGTTGTAAAGTAATCCTCTGATAGACTGTCCCCCGAGCTTCTACGCCACGAACCCGTCTGAAATATGACAAATCGAACAATAATCACCTCCAGAAACCATAACTGGAATTAGATCGTGATTGGACTAAATAAATATTGTCAGTTCAACCCATTGCTAATCCAAATGACACTATGTATATCGGAAAGTTGAATAAAATGCAGACTTGGTGATCATAAGTTTGTGCTGAAATAGAGAGAAAAACGTATGTGCCCAACGTGAAATTGTAATTCAGCTCAAAGCGTCACTCATTCATTTCCTCTTTGGATTCTAGATTCACAAATCATCCAAAACAATCTATAACACTACCTGTTATGTATTCATACCAACCAGTCTTGTGCCAAATGTCTTGCGTAGTGGAAATGTTCTGTGCTTCGCACATTCAGACGGAGAAGAAAGAAGGCACTTTCTAGAGCCAAGGTGGGACCATCCCTCCCTGCGTTGATCTCTCCCGTCCTCCCCCATAAGCCTCCCCCGCACGCTCCCCGCTGCACGACCCACCTTTCACGATGATCTGCGCCACCGCCTCGATCACCCCGAGCGTCGACATGGCGACGCACGTGTAATTGTTGGACTGGCGCACGTCGGTCAGCTCCAGGACGTTGCGGCCGATGGGCATGTCGTCCTCGGGCGTCAGGTCCTCCGCCCCCAGCATCCACTTCACGTACGGCATCGGGGAGCCCACGGCGACGCAGGTGATGTTGACGTTCCCCCCCGGCATGATCTCGCTGTCCGCTGGTGGGATGGAGAAGCGCGGGGGGACGCGGCGCACTGGACCGGGACGGGGGGGCGAAGGCCGCGTGGGGAGGGGCGGGAGGAGAGGGGGGCGGTTAGAAATCCGCAAGCGTGCTGCTCAAGTGCAGAGCAATCAGTGTCTGTACGCTGTGGGATGATGTATTTGTTCCCGTGTGCTCTGAAGATGAAGATTTATGGCATTCAAAAATGAAAACAACTGCAAGCAGTGAGACGATGTGGAACGTCACCGTGAGGCTGCATGTGATATCGAAATATTTTATTCATGGCCATTTCAGGTGTGCTCCATTAAATATTTTATGAACTGAGACACAAAAGATACTCACATGAAAAACAACTCACTGCAAACACACATGCACTCACGGAGGGGGGGGGGGGGTAACAGAGAAAAAGAGGAACGCACGCTACCGTAAAGGCAGGCTTACCACATAAAAACCACATAAAAACACCCGAGACACACAGACACAAGCGGAAGTTTAATGGAAGACAGGGAAATACTCGGGAGAGACTCAAAGAGAGCAACACAGTCGTTACTGTACCAACCTTCTCGCAGCTCTGCAGATTGGAGGGGGGCGAGGAGGAGGAGGAGGAGGAGGAGAAGGAGGAGAAAAAGGGAGACAGAAATGTGAGGAGAGCAAAGAGAGAAAAAACATAGTTGGCCTTTTGCCGTCTCCGTGGGCCGCCTGTCAAACACTCACTGAGGAGCACTGCAGGATTTCAGCGGCCCTGTGACTGCACATCACCGCCTGTGTGTGTCTGTGTGTGTGTGTGTGTGTGTGTGTGTGTGCTGTACGAGCACGTGAGTTTTTGAATTTTCCTTTAGTGTAACATTAAATCGTTACGTGTGTCCGGTCCTGTGTGTGTTTGCCTCACTGTTGAAAGCCTTTTTTCAAAAAATGTATTTGCCAGGGATGGGCAGAAAACAGGGCAAAAGGCGACAGGAATCATACATGTCTCTCAGAAGATTCATTTCTAATATTTCCTGGGGAAGCATGTGCGTTTGTGTGTGTGTGTGTGTGTGTGTGTGTGTTGAGGAGACAGTGCCTGAGGAGGTAACATGCCAGATTCGTGTCAGATTTGGGGGAGAAACACCAAGTCTTAAGCAGACAATGAATGTTGTTTTTCCCCCTCGGAGGGTCTAAAGGCTAAGAAGGGAGAGCAGAGAGATTAATAGTCGGACTGAAACATTCAGCCCGCTCTAAGCTGATGTGAAGGAGCTCTCGCTTTAAAAAACAATTGACCCGGTTTTACTGCTCTGCAGCTCTGCATTATAAAACACAAGAGGTTTAACGAACCCCTATTTACATTACTACAGCCAACTTATATTACTGAAAGAGGACGTTATTTCAAAAAGAATCTTCTGGGAATAAATGTCTCAATTTGCACAATCAGTGATTCTTTTGTTCTATCCCTCTCTTACCTCTGACGTAGAGGTTAGCCGGAGTGGAGTAGCGTGTCCCATCGCTGTTGGTGGCCACACACTCATACTTCCCCTGGTCGGACTCCTCACTCAGCTCTATCTGGAGGGCACCTGGATGGAGATGGAGAGATGGAGAGGAGGAGAAAGAGAGAGAGAGAGAGAGAGAGAGAGACATACAGAAGGATGGCGAGGAAGAAAAAGCAATTACCCAAGGGCAGAAGATATCATATAATTGGGTATAGTTCATAAATACAGCGACACAGAGATGGTAAGAACTGCACAAAGTGTAAATGAATCAGAGGGAGATTTTCTCAGCGAAAACAAGCTGAACAAAAGTGCTAAAAAAAAAGGGAGACCAATTCTATTGGGAGACATTAGCAGGTTTACCACTGTCAGCAAGAATCTGCCCAAAACAAGGGGTCAGCGTCCTGTTTTAAAGATGGTAAAAAAAATCAACCAAGCGGCCAAAACGTGAAGAGATCCAGTCACCAATACGGTATTAAAAAAAGACATCTTTGCTGAAAATTAAGATGCAGGGAGTTAATAATGTGTCAGTTGTCAAGGATATAACGTGACAAAGATATCGCCGTGGCGACGTGAAATCAACCCCAACCCTTACGGATCCACCACTGGGATCAGGAGTGTGATGTCATTATAAAAACACACCCAATAAGGAGGTACAGACATTAAACAACCTCAAAAGAAGGTCACAGATTTAAAAAAAAAAAGAAAAAAAAAAAAGGAACGACATACGGAAAGCCTTGGGAAGGGGCCGACGCTTTCTCTCTTCCTGAAAATAGAAAAACTGTCAAAAAAGTCAACTAGAAGGTTCTTTTAAAGATGGTGAGAAAAGGCAAAAAAGCGCCCAGTAAAAACTTTATCAAAAAAGTGGTTGTTTGGGGCTTTTTATCGGCAATGAGAGAGAAAAGAGAAAGTCATGGTTAAAAATTATGAAGATATGTGCGTGTAAGCGGGACGTTTGTGTGAGCACACTAATGTCTGCACGTGTGTCTGAGCCATCTGGGCTCTTCAGGTTGAGCGAATTAACAGCTGGGAGGGAAAACAAAACTGGGACGACGGATTGGGCCAATATAGACGAGGTAGAAAGGAGAGGCCGGGTTAAGCTTATGTTAAGACCCTCCCACCAAAAAGAAAGAAAGGACGAAAAATGAAAAAGAACACAAGAAAATTTAAAAACAAAAAGCATAAAGCGGAGGTGCAAGCGGTAGTTTGCTCTGCCACCTCAAACTAAGGGACCGGGGTGTAATTCAATATCCTAAACAAGTCATGCTTTAGACTGATGTGGAATAAAAAAAGCGAAATGAGGTTCAACTGGATACAAAAGAGATACCACAACATGGCGAGAGTGGAAGCGATGGGGTTCTGTGTTGGCTCAGATGGACAAATGAACGGATGAAGAGAGGATGACAGATGAGAAGAGGGGAGGTGATTAAAAAGTCATAGCATAATGAATTGCTTGCTCAATTCCAATTCCCCCCTTCTTGCACCTACTGCAGATCTGATCTGAAGCAGCTGGATGAGTATCGCCAATATGGAAGTCTTTTGGACTAAACGTGTATTGATTAATCCACCCGCAGCTGCTTTTTTCTCAGATCCGCGAGACAAGTAGGAGACCAGGGGGTTGGAAAGGAATCAGCCCACTGTGTCATGTTGGTCCTCCCGGCAGTCTTACCTCGTATGGGCGTGCCACCTGAGTGGGCAATGAATGCACGAGATTAGAGAAGGAGAAGAAGAAGAAAGTGTTAGTACCAACGGGGGAGGACGTGGGGGTCAGGGAGGGAGGGACTGGGGGTAACTTGGTAGAGGAGGAGAATCAAATTAGAGAGGAAGACTCCAAAATATAGATCCTCAAGAGCGAGTGAGAGGAAAGAGAGAGAGAGAGAGAGAGGCATAAAAGAGAAAGACAGAATAAATAAAGACAGAACAAGAGGAGAGAGACAGGAAGTAAGGAGATGGGTTATTGATTGGACTTCATTGACCTGCAGCAGGGGCACATGTGGCTGCAGGAGTGGGGAGGTCTCTGCACTGCACTCGTCAACGCGTCTCTAAAGAGGTGGACTGGGACTCTAAGTGCACTTCACCTCGCTGAGACTTAACCTCAGAAGCAGGTGTAATCCCGCCAGTCTTCTTCTGTGTAAATATGCGTCTGAACGTCGAACTTTGGATCGTTTTTTACTGCCTGGCGTTCCTTCCGGCTACTAACCCAGTGTGTGGGCGGGGACAACGCAGTCAACTCCTGGTCCAACTGCTGAGCCTCGGATGGACTGACTTTATTTGCACAAAGTTGTACCGTATTCTCGCCTCTTTTCGCCCTCCATAAAAAAAAAGGTCCACTTCATATACACTAAAAGACATCTCCCAATTGCTTGAACTACTTTACTTGTGTGTCCTTACTGTAGTGATGGTGAAAGCTGCATGTGTACATTGGCCACCTTCGGGTGTGCTACACTGCGTGGTCAACGTCGCGACGACCTGGTCGCCACCTGAGGCCTGCTACCTAATGGCCATCTGGAGCGGAGGGCTTATTCACTGGTGACCGTGCAGCAGGGCGGGGGGGGGGGGTGAGAGAGTAAGTGGGTGAGTGGGTGAAAGAGTGAGCGAGCGAGCGAGTGAGTGAGTGAGTGAGTGAGTGAGGGGGAGGGGGAGAATAATCAAATAAGTGGAAAAGTAAATAGGTGAGTGTGAGGAGAGTTATTTGTATTTCTTTTGGTGGTGGAAGGGGCTGCAGGTGCACAGGTGAGGGTGAGACCAGTTACTGTGTGAGTATATAAATATATGTGTATGGATATATGAAATATATAGACATAATTTGTGAATATGTGTTTTTTATTGAACCAAAACGCTGTATGGGTGCCTTCAGATTGTGCGTGTGTGTGTGTGTGTGAGAGCATCTGTGCCTCATTTTATCTTTGCATGTGACTGTTAGTAAAATGCATGCCATGCATTTTAATAACAGCTCAACATTGTAAAAGGTGAGCAGCAGCAGGATCAGTAGCAGCAATTAGTGAACAGTATACAGAAGAGTGGACAGTGAGGGTGTGGGCCTCGGAACAGAAGCACTTACCAAAGGACTCTGTGGTTAAAAAGATACAAAGAGAAAAGAAACAGCATAGACATGGTATTACAATCAGGCCATTGGTTACACACAGGAGTTGACTTAGTAGAAACACCTTGGAAAAAGCACTCAAACTCCCGAAAAGGGGTCATGGATATGGACTAAACAGAACTTTGTTCTTTAAAGCAAAGCTAACATACAGAATTTTTACATTTAAAGCAACAACAATTTTGTTAATACTTAAATTAAATATATTTTTGTGAAGTAAAGATAAAAAAGGGGGTCTAAGCAGGGCGCTGGGGGTTGAGCCGTAGGACTAAAGTAAAAAAAAATGGGACAGAAGCAAAGAGGTTGTTATCCATAAAGAAGCCAGAGTTGGGTATCCAATCACAAGAGAGGGATTCGGGGCCCAGAGGTGGTCCCTGGAAGCAGGAGGAGGACTGAGAAGAGTTGGGATTTCACACACTACTGTGGCTATCGAGGAGCTGATTGAGGAATCATTTCCAAGTAATTTGCCTTTGAATTGAACACATTTACACCAGTTCATTTCCTCAGAAATCATGGATGAGAGTCCGCCAGTCAATTTCACAATCACGCAAGACGCACTTTCCATGAAATGAGGAACAGCAAAGGGTTATTGGTTCGTTTAGTCACAGCAGTGAGCAGCCTTTGGGAGGACATTCCCTCGGTGCACGCCACCATCACCTGGGTTGGACTCGTGAATTCTCTCAGTCGAGGACACGGTTACCAATAGAAACCTGTTTTTTTACAACTGTTTTGAAAGCGTTGAACTACGTGAGAAATCAAGCCCCCCCGTTTGGTGATGCCGATTTGCACGGGGGAGACCTCAGAGAGTTTGGCGAGAAGCGGAGAAGCGTTGGAAAAGTTCCCCCGTCAGAGGCTTTGAAGAGTTTAGAAAAAGTTGGAAACCACACACACAGTCAGGTCATACCACAGCGGCAGAGAAAACGGCCAGAAAACCACGGCGGGAGGAGTGCGGAACAGCAATAAGAAAAGGAGTGAACTGGGGCAAGAATAACACGCTTTGTGGGAACAGAAAATAAAAAATGGGTTGGGGGGGAAGGGGTTATTAGATATTGAAACAGGGATAAAAAGCAGAGTGGGAGGGAGAGAGAATCCCTAATGTTGAAATAAAAGCTTGGGATTGAGGGGGCAGGGTGGAGGGGGGGATGGAGGGATAGAAAGTGTTACCTGAGCGCAGCTGCTTGATTCGTCCGTTGTTATTGGACGTGTTGACCGGCAGGAAGTCCTTGAACCAGGTAATTTCTGGGTCAGGGTTGCCGCTAGCAGCGCAGAGCATGGTGGCGGTCCGGGAACGCTCCACCACTTTCAGCTGGGGGCCCATGTCTATGGTGGGAAACCCCGGGGGCAGCTGGTCCTCTGTGAGGAGATCAAACACCAGTTAAACAAGTCATTACTCAAACGTACATTTTCTCAGTGAGTTTGGCCAACTTTGTAGAATAGAATCATTCTGGAAGTTGTACCTCCAACATTTGCATTTTGAACAGTTGATCAACGTTGAAAATACGAGGAAACCTGGCCCTTCACACCTGCAGAGACACGGCTTCGGCCCTGAGTTAGTCCAGTGTGAGGAGGTTTTCAAGGAAACATGGTAGAATTGAATAAGAGTCCAGTTTCCATTCAGTTTGGAGCCTTAATGGGCTTTGGATCGGCTTTGAGCCCGGAGGCCAGAACGCGGATACAGCAGCCGGGTCAAATACAATAAGTAACATTTCATTCCACCTGACAAAAGGCTTGAGGCGATCCCCCCTCAAATGAGAATCAATTGAAAATCAAATGCTCCATTCCGCAGGGAGTCGGTTACCGAGAGCCACGTGTCTGATGCACACATCCCCTTTTTGGGGAGGCTCTGCCCCTCTGCCCCTCTTTTTTTTGGGAACAGCGAATCGAAAGCGAATTGCGACGTCATCCGGGGCGAGAAGACGGCGCAGGAGGAGTCGTTTTGCTGTGATGACGGGGAATGAATGGCGGTGGGCTCACTTCATTCAGCTTAAGAGGGCCGACTAGAGGTAGAGGAGGGGACGATGCTTCCTGTAGGCAGGGGGGGGGGGGGGGGGGGATCACGTACGTCTGAACTGAGATCATACCGTATTCACCCGTGGAATGAAAGAGGTATATCGCAAATCAGCTTTCCAATATAAACTCTGTCCTTTGTGCTCAGATTTATGAGTCATCCATAATGAAGTGGATGAAGACAGTGACGGCGGATGTGGACCGATGAGCTCGGCATCCCTGCGCGTGTTTGTGTTTGATGTAGAAGCGAGTCCATTTTACCCAGAATCCCCAGTAACTTCTTCCCTCTCAACCACACGCAGCCTCATTAATGGGAAACCCTACCTCGCCAAAGGGATGCTAATGGCAGTACCAGCCCATCGAACCATCGCCAACGGGTCGTGAGACTCGAGCTCTGCTAAAGGCGCGTGTGTGGCCTTTTAACAGCTCTGCTTTCAATCAATCGCAACGCCCGACAAATGGAAACACGGACATAATAAACCAGAAGGACAAGATCAGAGGGGATTTAGTGTGTGTGTGTGTGTGTGTGTGTGTGTGTGTGTGCTCGCATGTTCTGTTCCCTGTGAATGGGTGAAGAAAAGGGGCAAAAGTGCCAAAGAAAAAAGAATGAATGTAAAATAGAAAGAGTGACAGGAAGGAAAACAGCGAGAGAACAAGGGAGAGCGCTGACAGGAAGGGAGGGAGGAGGAGAGAGAGCACAGGGGGTCGCACGCCGTAGCAATCCAGATTATCTCCGCTTTCATTATGCAAACGCTTACTTCAAAGACAGACCCCTCGTAGGCAGACAGAATGCACTCCGCTTCATCCACCTGGGGTGGGACGCACAGGCAGGATGCCACTCCCCTGCGATCCAGGAGCTCGTGCACAACAGAGAGAGTCACGCGTTGGTGTGCACACGGCCCCAAACAAATGTCTTGGTCGTGAAAGGCTGACAAGGTGTGAATGTGTGCGATGGAATGAGCTGATACACACACACACACACACACACGTTAATCATGGGGGACAGGTGTAAGAAACAACAACCCTACACCCCCCATCCCCCCCCTTTGTGGATGGAGCCTTCCACATATCCCACTGTTTCTTTTGGACCGGCTCTCGCTTCGGTGTTTTCCACTGCGTGACAGGTCCAGAATATTTCACAGCTCATAGAAAAAGACCCCCCCCGCCCCCCCACCCTCCCCCTCAGTCATGGGAAACCGCGCGAACACTGTCGTCTTTATGCAGGACCCAAAGAATGCATCGCAGGCTGCGGTTGTCATCGGCAAACGTGGGAGAGCGCGGGTCAAGCCCGGTCGCACAGCGCGGGGAGCGTGGAACATCTGCACCTGCAAACAAACCTGTTTCTGTCATTCATGTGGGGAGAGGGGGGGAGAGGCGGGGGGGGGGGTGTTAACTGTGATGGATGCTGTGAAATTAACACTCGCAGCTGTCCCACTGCGATACATATTTCTCACATTTCTTTGTGGTCTGATCTGTGAGGCCACAGCTTGTGTTTGTTTGTGCGTGTCATTGTGGGCTCTTTTTTTCAGAACTACATTGGAAACGCATACCGTCTTGTCCTGTCTGACCGGGACTATTTGTCATAGTAACCTGGATGTGATATGACGAGAGGGGAGAGTGTATGGGACAGAGGGTGTCACACTTCAGATTGAGATGCTCGCGCTTTGCCCAGTCTGTGCTTCTGTAATAACGTGGCGGCCATCTCCTTGTAGACGACGAGCTATGAAGATATATGATGGCCTCACTCTAAGTACGACAACACAACGCTCCTCATCGTCAAATGATGAAATGCTGGTTCACATTATATCCCACATCTGCCAATACATCAACCCCCCCCGCCCCCTAACGCCACACACTATCCCTTAAGCAATGGAAATAAGTCAGAACATTTTGCACAAACTCCCATTGACCACTTTGACCAAAGCATGAATAATACAGCATGGGACTGTACACTGGGTCCTTAGGAGTAATTGCTCTCGGGTTCATTATTATTTCAGCCATTGTCAATCACGGCCGTTTACTGGAAGCCAAGATTTCAATTAGCCTGCTTCTAATCCTCAGTAATTAAGCCTGCTGACCTTAACACCGGATCCCTGCCGTCTGACAGGCAGTCAGTCAGTCAGTCAGTCAGTCCCGGGAGCTGCGTCTTCACAGAGTCGGGGAGACGAAAGGGACACGACTGACGGACAAGACTCCCCGTGAGTTGGTGTGTGTGTGTGTGTGTGTGTGTGCTTTCCAACTGACATTTGGACTGACAGTATATCAGGGGCTATTAGGTGCTCCCATGTGGCCTCTTAGTCATCCACAGCACAATGACTCCTCAGAGGTGCAGAAAGAAGATAATCACTAAATAAAGGCTGGTTGCCTTACATGGAGGACACCGTGTCTGCATGCACATGTTTTTGCGTTCCCGATAAAGACTGAGCTTAGACACGAGCGGGTAGCTTCTATCTAGGGAGGCAGGGAGGGAAAATATGTCAAATTCAAAAGGCATGCAGATGTGCGCACAAAGACAACCACGTGAGACAGGAAAAAACTCTGGATGGATGGAGCAGAACGGCTCAGAAGATGCAAAGAGTGGTCTGATGTGAATAATTTAGAGGCCGCTGTTTTGTGGCCCTGAGAGC
This sequence comes from Pungitius pungitius, assembly GCF_949316345.1. Classification (NCBI taxonomy): domain Eukaryota; kingdom Metazoa; phylum Chordata; class Actinopteri; order Perciformes; family Gasterosteidae; genus Pungitius; species Pungitius pungitius. Next base: position 4,255,354 of record NC_084908.1, read on the forward strand.
ACATGGCGAGGGAACGAGAGACACCGAGAGGAGACGAACAAAGTGTAAAAAGACAGAAAGGGGGAGACCAAAAACACAGACAGAGGAGTTACCGACTGTGATATTACCCCTCAGAGAGAAGAAAAAGAGAGGAGATGGGAGAACAATAAGCCGCGCGTCCCCTCCCCGCGAGCACGTACTGTAAAGGCAGGCGATGTGATTATCCACACTTGAGCGGCCTCACTCGCTGAGACACTCTTGAGCTTCAAAACTACCGGTACATAATGTTCTCCTAATGGACTCCACTAACACTAACATCGTCATCGTCTGCATTAATGGACTCTTGCGAACACTAACGGAAAAACCCATCTACCGCAGCGGACCCAGGCTTACACTTGCACATCGGAGCAAACAACCAACAAGCCTACGCTGCATGAATAGTAGTTTAGGCAAAACATTGACAGAGGTTTCACCTTTAACACATTTTAGAGCTTTAATCATGTTTCTTGCATTTCTTCTGCTGCATGTCACTATGGCAATGGCAAATGAAACCAGCCAGGATGAAATTTGCACCAAATCGCTGTTCATTTTTTAGGGGGTTTTGTACATGTTTATCATTTGATTACATTCATCACGGTTAGGAAAAAGCCAGACCTGCCTCACCAAAGTGTCGGGGAGGACGGGAGGGACACGGCGAGTTGGAGGCTAAGCTAACCCTAACTAAGCTAGTAACCTCGGCCCACTCCACGACCCAGCCTGCTGCTGATGGTATGTCGGCGGGTAGTAAGACTTCAGGCGAACCCAGCAGCGTGAGGTTGGTGACCGCTGGGCCCACACAGGCACAGAGACCCGGACCAGTATCAGCTGATACTGATACAGCTGATGTTCATATGTCGGCCACATTATGTGCTCAGCCAATCGGAAGGTTTTGGTTTCCATTCTCGTACGTTCCTCGTCTCGCTCTCAGATGTGCCACCACCTCCCTTCGATGTGCATCCCTGTGCTTCATAATGACAATAATGGATCCTTGTATCCAAACACATGAGAGATGATGTTATTGCTAGTTGTTACGTCCCCTTAGGGGCCATGATGATGTGTGATGTTCAGGTAATTACGATGCGCAATTTCTTAGTAGCAGGAAGATAGAAAAACGCTGTTAGCCAGCACACTGACCCCTTAGCACACTCAGTCGGGTGGAGGCAGTGAGCTCTCCTGCAGAGTTGGAGGCGTGACATTCGTAAATGGCCTCGTCCCTCGGGGTCCTCAGCGGCTGGATCCTCAGGACCGAGCCGGACCCGTCGTCAAACTCTATGACCTGTTGTGTAGGAGAGAGAGACGTTGAAATGTATGTATGTATGTATAGTATTTCATATTACAGACCGAAAGGAAACATGGAACATACATTCATCTCCATGGGCACATACTTATAAATAAGAATATTTCAATATTTTCTCTACCTCCAAAGTGGCTGTAACACCAGTAATTGTAGATTTCATAAGCTTTAAAGGCGTATATATGAATATATATTCCACCACACTACTACAGATACAGTAGTAGCAGGTCTGTTCAAATGTGCAGCGGAAGCATTGGACACAGACAGACTCTTGTTGGTTTCTGATCTCCAACATTGTTGCAGCTCAATGAAAGACAGTTACAAAGGTCTTTTCCTAGATGTTTAATCTGCAAAGGGGAGCGGAGGGGACAAAACCAGGGCGGTGTGAGAGCACTAAATCAGGTCTAATCCAAAGCCACAAATCACAGCTGGACCCACAGTCTAGGATCCATCACTCTGCACATTTAAATAGATTCCAACTAGCGGCAGAAAGTCCAATGATGATTAAAAGTAACTTTTGACAGACTATAAAGAAATGAAATGGTGTGATTGAGGATAAAATTGTCCTTTATTGCCCCTTTTTTTGTTGTTTTTTCTCAATTACTGGATCGTGCACCAGTAATTGCTCTTGCATAAGTTTAATACTTATCAAGATGTTATGCATGTACGACATCTGGATTTGAAATTCTGATAAGGTTTCTACTGAATAAAATCCAATAAAAAGAAATCCCTCAACAACTCTCGAATGACACGTCAGAAGAAATAAATATAAGTCTGAGCTTATATAGGGTGGATTAAAAATAAAATATCTCCCCGAGTGATTTAATCACAAACAGGAATGGGTCAAGATGAACTCAAACCTCGGAGGAAAATAGACTTATTAAAGTGGAAAAGCACTCTGTGAAAGTGACGGGGATGGGGAGGCGGGGGGGGGCTGGTTCAACAGCTCCATCTCAGAAGGACTGGTGAGGTGGGGAAATAAATCAAAAGGTTACTGCCTCGAGGAAACTAATAAGGCTGATCATATAAGAATCTCATATACTGAGGCCCGGGGCATCGTCTGACAGAGAGAGTTAGAGCAGATTGTGTTTCCCACAGCTGTATAACCTTTGGAGCACAAATGAAGAGAAGCATGTAAACAGTTTAGCTTTGATTTCACTGGAAACACAAGACTCATCATTGACTTGCATGTCAACATTAACTGCAATGAAGACAGTGGCAACAATACACCTTTCTCACAGCGATAGTCATCAGTGGAAAAGGTACAAATGTGTGTAACTACAAATATAAATGTTGGTTCTGTTCCCTTTAGGATGCACGATTCAGCAAGCTAGGATAAGCTAACTGGCTCCACCTTCATCTGCTGATCATAACTTTCAAAAAGAAGGCCAATAAATGTGAAACTATTCCCTCAAACAACTGATTATCGGGGCAGTTTCTTAATAGTTATCATTCCCTATTGTAATGGTGACTCCACAAACAGGCTCCCACGTAAAGCTCTCTATCCATTAGTAATGCTGCACATGTCACACCAATGGAAGTAGAATGACAACTGGATACAGCGTTGGAGGCGGGGCCCTTGGGGCTAAGCAGCAGGTGGATTCAGCGCCAAATCAAATATCTGCTAATTCACAGACAGTCTCTTTCCCATTGCAAGTCCATGGGGTCTTTGTGTTTGTGTGGTAACACCACTGCAGGGCCACTACACAAGTTTGGTTCAAAGCCAGCCGCTCTTTAATTGGGGTTTGGTAAACCCCGCCAATGCTAAGCCATCAAGAAGTTTGCATTTCCCGTAGCAGTATCTCGGGGTCATACCTCAAATCTCTGGTTGCTGACTTTTTTGCCTTTCTTGTTCCAGACAATCTTGGGCTGTGGATCCCCCGCGGCCTGGCACACGAAGGAGGCCACTCCCCCCTGGACTCCGGTCTGATCTTCGGGGGTTCTCGTAAACCTCGGGGGTGCTGTGTGGGAAACACATGGGTAAAAAGTTAAGTGAAGCTCCAACTCCCAACCAGGTCGTTTGCGTCCGCGTTCCTCGTATGACGACCATCCGTTCGGAAACCGCTCTAAAGCACTGACTGCATGGATTATTGGTCCGTTCCTCAATGCACCCGAACATGTGTAACGTATGTGTGTGTGTGGGTATTAATCAACAAAAGGCAGTTTTCCGTGAGTCAGAGCGGTGTCAGTGGGAGCTCTTGTTGAACCCACGCATCCATAGAACCGTCTATCAGTGCATGCCAGTGGCTTTGTGAGTCTTTCTTTTTTCGGTACATGTGTGTGCACGTTCCACCATGTTTTTTTTTTTCCCCCACTGCCCCATGTACCGCCAAAGGAGCTTAATATTTCTGTGCCATAAAGGATTTAGGAAGACTTACTCCTGACATGACCACTAAAGCCCCTCATTCCGGGGACGCCAACAATATCATAACCGCAGCCTCCCGCTGGATTGTGACATCACGACATCAAAAAGACTCGGGACGTCAGTCACGGCACCTCACCAGCAGCTCGCCTAATGGCATTCCGGCCAAACCAGAAAATCCCTACTTAAGGGCTTACCGCCAAACGCCCTGACAAAGGGAGAGAAATTGCTTTTTGCTGTTTTAAAAGGAGGGAGGGGAAGAGGCAGAAAAAAAAACTAAGCTTTTCAGAGGAGGAGAGAAAACAAAATGATGTGTGTAGTAAGAGCAGGGGAGAGCTGGAGCAGAAGAGCGAGGGAGATAAAAGGAAACCAGAGAGACAGAGTCACAGATGGAGAGGGGAAGAGGTGAGGGAGAGAGAGAGAGAGAGAGAGAGAGAGAGATATATGGAGAGGGGGAGAGGTGAGGGAGAGAGAGAGAGAGAGAGAGAGAGAGAGATATGGAGAGGGGGAGAGGTGAGGGAGAGTGAGAGAGATGCGGACAAGAGAGATAAAGTCAGCCAGATGTACCAGCAAACATGGTCGGAAACCCCCGAGCTGCCCATTCACCTCCACACCTCACTGGCTCACCCCCAAATCTCCCTCAACGACTCAGGAGGCCAGTGTGCGTCCGAGGGGGTGTGTGTGTCCGAGGGGGGGTGTGTGTCCAAGGCAGTGTGTGAGCGTGCTGGTGCGTTTTTCTGGTTACTTTTCGTCCTTGTAATTGCGAGTGATAACTACTAACTTCCAAGATGAGTCATTGAATATTTTCAATATATTGATTTTTTTTTGTCTTTGACATATTGCATAATTTAACCCCTCCACCCCTCAACAAAGGAAAGACAGTTCGGATTGATAGAAACGTGTGTCGCGTTTTGAGAGAGAGAGAGAGACCAAAAAAATGAGAAGAGGGAGAATCACTCTCTTAATCCTCTGCTAATCTCTGCCTCAAAAAACAAATGAAAAGTCTTTCAATTGCTTTTTTTTTATCTACCCCCCTTCTTTTCATCTCTATAACCAGATTCCTCTCTTTTTGTATCTCCCATTAAATTGTCTTACGTTCTCATATTTCCCCCTTTATCTTTCTACAACCGTCTTAATTATTTGCCACCGAATCACCCCCCCCCCCACCCCCCTCCCTCCACTCTCCCCCACAGCTGCTCTCCTTCCTCTCGCTTTCATCCTCCTCCTTGTTAGCCTTTCTCCATCTCCTCCCTCCATCTCTGGGGTGTTACATAAGTCTTGCTGTCACATTGACTGACTTAATGGGGAGAGGGTGGAGCTGAGGTGGAGGGGGGGGGGGTTGTAGGTGCGCCATTCTATGCTCCACACTTCTCCCCAACTCTCAGTTCCTCACCCCTCCTTTCTCTCTCTTTGTGGGCTGTAGTTCCTTCCCCTCGCCTCTCCCTTCCCTTCCTCCTGCTCCATTTTCTCCCCCCCCCCCCCCCTCCTTTCCCTCCCTGGACCACTTCTCTGCTCTCCTGTTTGTCTTCTGCCTAGATAATCGGGGGGGGCTTGATCATTGACATTTGGGGCATAGCTCAAACGGGCACTTTGATCTTTTTAGCACTTTGAGGGGACAGCAGGAAGGTTTTGTTATTATTTGAAGGACTGAAGAGCAAAATAAGTGAATGAGATGAATTGGGAACATTCTCACGTTCCATGAGGGGACACTTTGGAGCAGTCACATGCTCGTAGGTGCTATTAACAGCTTTCCTCTTCTCTCTGTGTGACCCGAGTGGGGGGGTGTCGGGGGAATACCGAGTGGGGTTTGCGGAGAGAGATTTAGATGGATTTAGACAGTGCCAATCTTTCCCCTCTCAATGTGTGTGTGTGTGTGTGTGTGTGTGTGTGTGTGACTGACGGAGGGTGGCCTACATACAGGTCGCCATACAGTGGGATCCGACATACACAACAGATGGCAGGGATTACAAAGTCAGCTCTACCCGCACCCCCCACGGACCATTTTTGAGTCGTCGCTGACGTTGGGTGATGAACTTTGATTCTGGGATGAAATATCACAGAATGAAAATTTGAATGTGGACCAAAATATATATATTTTTTTTTCTGGGTAAAATCCCCTCAAGTCAACCTGCAATCTGCAATGTGGATCGAGAGGTTTGGCGGAGTAAAGAAAAAAAAAAAAGCCTGACTGAAGGAAGCCACCGGCACTCTGTAGGAAGCTAGAGGGACGAGCTGTAGCTGACAGATGCTGCCTTAACCTAGAGGGACACCGCAAGAGGGATGGCGCTTGTAAGAACAGATGCTGGCACAAACCTTCAGGGAGTATGATTTACTAATATAGAGTATTAAGATCGGAAGATTGTGTGAATTCAAGAAGGGGAAGTAAATGTTTTGGAGGTTTAACAGATGGAGCTGAGCTCAAAAGATGCACGTCGCCGGTTTCACGAGTAGCCTATAGTTTTATTAGTTCCCATATGGGGTTTCTTTACTTTTTGATGACGCAAAGAGATGGGTGAGATGGTTATTATGATCTAGAAAATGTGATGTTGTACTGTGTTTATTTGATTTGAAATAGTCTGTTCTTGTGGTCCACAAAGTGAAATAATATCCAAACTGGGATGCACTAAGTGATCCCAACTCACAGATCTTTTCCAAAACATCAACAGTCTTCTTACCCTGTGTGCTCTGAATAACTTGATTGATCCGATGCAAAAAAAAGCTGACTACTTGAATCTGTGTGGACACGTCCGTGTGCATGAAGGGCTTTTGTGAGAACTCGTGTCCACTTGTTGTTGAGTGGGTTTTGATCACATTTGAATAACGCGGATGTTGGTACAACTTGCCAAGCATCTGCGTCTGCGGATCCCATTCCTCTAAGTATGTGCTCATGTCGATGGTTATGCACGTAATGAGCAATACAAGGCCCTTGCCAGGAGAACATCCAGCTGCATGGTGGTGGGCGTTTGGCTGATCGCTCCACAAATGAGATCTGAGTCAGGCTTGTCAGTCAGATTGAAGAACGAGGCCTAAATCGAGGCCCCAGTGTGTGAGAGTGTGGGCGGGCATCTGGCCAGGGCCGTAACTTGAAACGCTAACAGAAAAATCAACACAAAAAGAGCAAATGACCGGCGTCCCGCATGCGTCCTGGAAATGGAACTGCTCGGGCCAATGGGCATCGAAAGACAGCTATCGGCCCTCTGCAGCCCACGTTGATTGGAGAGCATTTTGTTAGAAATGAGCCCTTTCTATGTAACAAAAATTGAATCATGCACAATTAAGCGCCGCAACTTTTGATCAAACTTCCCGTTAAAGACGAGAAGTGATTCAAGTTTAAGTGTCCGTCTGCGTCTGTACGGTTTTCATCTCATGTAAAATTGCGCGCTCATGAGCTCTTTATCCCTTTCACAATGACGCAATAGAAACAATAGAGAGACAATAGAAGGTGCTTTTACTGCCGATCGGAATGCATGTCCAATTAGCATGCCACTTACCCACCGTGGCTGCCCCCAGGCTCTGGCTAGTGCAGAGTTAATCAGGGTTAATTGGTTAGAAACACAAGGTGAGGAATTAATCAAATGGGGTCTTCTGTTATACACAGATCATTAGAAACACATGGGCTACCCACTGGGTACACGACGTTACTGGGTCAGGGCCGGCCTCCCATGAAGACCAACAGAGGGGTTTCTCAGCGCCGGTCACAGTGCATCACTCACACTCCGCCGCACTGCCAAGTCAGAGCTAGGCCGAGGCTACCGAGGCCTCTTCACAGACGGCTGCACCTACTAAGCTAACGCTAAGCTAACGCTTGGTCAGACCTCGTTAGCCACGGATGGGTGCACAGCTATGCTATTTGCTAATAACCCCCCCCCACACACACACTGCTGCGCGCTGTTGAGCTTGGACGGCAGAGCTCTTCTCCCCTTCTTTCAAAGCCACCTGGTCTCTCTGATCTGGCTCCCTCCCACACGGACCTTCATGGCTGCAAGAGGAGGACCTGCTGAGGGAGTCCAAAGGGTCACTGTGCTCAAACTTAGCGTGAGATTCATTTGAAGGTTTGGATTATTTTGTGCACTTTACCCAGAATATTAACAGCAGGCCTCTCCGCCACTCCATCAGAGGCAATAAACAGTTGCTGTGATCTGTCTTTTAATGTGACTTGAAAATGTTTATGATGTGACCTATTTCTGTCACCTTCTTTCGGGGAGATATTTGCACTTCAGACGACGGAGGAGCGTCATCAAGCATTTCAATTTGCCTTTTTCATTTTTAAGGTTTGTCGTCACATTGCAAATGAATTTGCATACAAATGCTATAAATAATTCCAAATAATATATCGTGAATCATTTTGACAATGAATGAAATCAAAAATTGAAAATAAGGAAATCAAAGGGATAATTTATTTCTCATTTGTGGTATGCCTGACAAAACATCCCTGTTGACTTTCCTCAGTGTCAGAAACTATTTCTCTCTCTTATTTCTTAATAAACAACTGTCAAAACACGTTAACCCTCCCAGTGTCTCAAGGGTAAGAAAAGACCAGTTTACTATAAAACTTCCTAAATTCACTATCATCTATTCGACATGAACATTCATGACGTTTGCTGGCCTGACCCTTCAAATCAAATCCATCCATCACATAAAAGCCTGGCACCATCAACGTGCAAATGTTGTCTTTGGGTCTCGACGTGCATCTCTAGAGCCTCAACGTTGTCTCATTGGTTTCAATCTCAAAAGCCGAAAAGAAGAAACGTGTTATTTGTCTTCCGGTCTTTATGCTAAGCTAGGCAAAGGGACGGATAATTGAATGGCATCAACCTGCAATTCTCTGCATTAGAGAGCAATAGTGTGTTGATGTGAAAGGTTAAAGTAAAGTAGTCTAAACGACCTGCGCATTGCAAGGTATCTGCATGCATGTAAACAACTGTAACAATTACGAATTAAATGATAGAAAAGATAGGATCTCTCCAAGCTCGACACTCATGTGTGATCCCCCCCCCTCGCAGTCCACACGAGAAACCCCCGGAGCCTCCTTCGGGGTCTAATCTGCTGTGAGCAGATGTTGACATTTTGTACTCTGGTTGGACAATTGATGTCAACCAAGAGCTTGGATTTTTTTTCTTTAACGCGCAGTGAGCCAGACAATCAATCATCGAAGAGAAGCTCAATCCGTTGGAGAAAATAACATAACTTATTCTGTCTCACCATCTTTAATGATCTCTACCCCCCACCGCCTCGCACCGAGGGGAAAAAACTTTTTTGTGACCTTGCATTTTCATCACACGCCTTATCCCTCAACTCCGAAACTAGATACTTATCACAATCTAATCTCTCCTCTAATCCAAAGCACTACACATGCTTGCATACATATACATACAAAACAGACAAGTACAAGCAAAATCGCAGGGGACATACACATGCATGTGGCACCAAACACAAATCCTTATCAACCTCATAAATCTTTGATGCACATGCAATTTCTTATGTTGTGTCCCCACCAAAGAGGGAGGGATTTTCAGTCGTAAGGGGACTGGTTTATACATCCAGAATCAGGGGCAGTTCCAATCTGTACAGCACATTACACCAGGTGTTGTATCCTGTATGGCAGTACAGCTTGTAAGCATTCTTCTAAAGTAAGTCAAATGAATTCAATTTAGAAAATGAGACTTTTCTGTGTCTGTGAAGGGCTTGTTGCAGAGAGCATTTCATATTCATTTGAGCTCATATATACAAGAGGTGGAATTAAAACATATCATTGATCGGGTGGGGGAATTCAAATCAACTAATAATTAATAAAATGTGAAAAACCTGAGCTAAACTGGAAACAATTTTAGAGACTAAACTCAATGGAATTCACAAAAAGCAAGGACAGATTACAATAGCGACCTTTGACCTTAGAACCTGGGGGAAAGCTGCAAGAACTACAGCGAACAGTAAAGACAGTTTTCTTGTCACTTTGCGATCAGCGGCTCGCTCAGGCGGCTCCCATTGGTAACCCTTAGTAGCACCGCTGTCATTGTGGGGGATTGACCCAACCTTTGAGATCTCAACAGAGAGGAAATCCAGCCAATCCAAAGGCCAGGTTTGTGTCACGGTTTGGGTCCTTGTCTTGTTTTATTTTGTACTTTCATGTCTCTTGTGTTCCTGGATAACTTCACTTCCTGCCTTGTCCTGTCTTCCCCTGTGATTGTCTGCCGTGCCTGATTGTTTCCAGCTGTGTCCAATCACCTGCACCTCCCCTGTGTATTTAAGCCTTGTGAGTCTCTCGTCTCTTGTAAGATCTTTTCCCTTCCTTCTCCCTTTTTCGTTTGGAGTGACTTTTTTTTTTTTTTTTACTATTAAAGTGCTTTAATTTTTGGAACACTCCGCATCTGAGTCCTCCCTCCTTGGCCACGCACCCCCGGTACTGACCGTTTGTAACCAATTAGATGTTGTGATTCCATGGTGACTGGGTATAGCAAACAGCTCGCTCGAGACAGACTTTTGCTGGCAAATGTTGGATTAGTGTGCGTGCGGCACGGAGCTGATTTGCGCTCTCGGGTTTTGACATTGATTTGCCTTCATAAGGGGACCCTAGTCTGTGACCTAAGGTTTGGGTTTCCCTTCATGGTGACTTGGGGCTCGGGACTGATAGATGGCAGTGGTGAATACAACCCCATCATTACATCAGACGCTGTCGATACAGCGGTACCAGCTGGCTTTTCTCACTCTCCCCGACAGCGAGCTCTACAGGACCGTTTGTCATCCAACAACCACTGTGCAACCGATCTGCATTTTGTTATTGAACCGCACAAGTTCGTTAGATGTGTCTAATGATCTTTTATTGAAAAGAAATCCAGATTTAGCCCCTCAATGGCTTTCTTCAGTGGTTTCCCACGGATTTCAAACTATTACAAACAAAATGCAAAAATGCCTATTCATAGTTTTGAAAGTATTGCATCAACGGTTAGACTGTCATCTATGCCAATCTAAAGGATAAAGGAATGAAGCTCAAAAATGTCGTAGTCACATTAAGTCTTAAAAGATGTGAGACTTGACTTGGATTTGCAAGAAATTACTAGTCCTGGTGTCTTGGGATGAACTTGATTTAACTTTTGGAGTTCAAAGATCAAGATCACTGTGACCTCATGCCTGTCCCACTCATTGGATTGGAGGCAAAATTCCTCAAATTCGGCCCGACTGCACTTGAGAATGAACTCAAGTATATTGGTGCAAAAAGGTCATCGTGACAGGTCACAAAACATGTTGTCTCACAAACTCATAGGCCAAAATTCACACCAATGTCTAAAAGCATGAGATGATGAAGGGATGGACGCGGATGTTAAATCGAACATACTACTACAAGGCTGTAATTGTAGCTAAAACACGAGGAGTCGTACGTCGGCTGGAATATTCATTGTTCCTTCCGCGCTGCGAGGGGAAGGATGGCAGCTTGTTGGCGTTGGGGGCAAACGAGGGTGAGCGGAGAGAAGCCTCGTTTGTTTCATCGCTTCCCGTCGCCCCGGGTGACACGATGTGATATGCAGCCTCTGGTACGGGGCTTCTCACTGCGCACATGGAGCGGTAGCCCAGTTTAGCGCCGGGATCAGGGCAGTGCTCTTAATCCACCAGATAGATGTCATATGCACGCACGCGCACACAAACCCACCGAGAAGCATAAATGGTGGCCGAGAGAGAGAGGCAGAGAGCGAGAGAGGGAGAGAGAGAGGTGGATAGAGGTGGAGTGAACTGGAAAAAAGACAGAAAAAAAGTTTGTTCACAGATGCACATGCTCAGTGCACTGCTTGCAGGAGGGGGGGGGTGGAAAATTTGGCATCTATTATGCTTAAAATGCGCTTTTCAATTGGCAAGTGTGGCAACATTTCAAAACATGGAGACCCACGGCGAAGATGTCCAGCGGCCTCCGTTTTCTCTGGTCCCCGCTGTTAATATTAAAAGAGGCATCGTGCGTCCCGCACAATGAGATGAAAAGAGAACAGCCCTTTTTCTACCCTTCGCCCCCCCCCCCCGTCCCCCCATCTCCCTGCCCCCTCGAGCCTTCTGTCCCTCCTCTCTCCCCAAATTACATGGATGTGCGGAGAAGAGGCGAGCGATGCGAGCAGGGGAAAAGAGCAATGGGGGAAAGTCACAGCAAATGAGAGGAGAAACAAATGGCAACCCCCCCCCCCCCCCCCCCCCCCCACCCTCCTCTCTATCTCAGTGTGTGTGTGTGTCCGCGCCGTTGACCCGGCAGGCCGCGGAGGAAGTCCGGGAGCCTCACCGTTTTGATGGATGAGTGGGCCTTTACTGGCCGACCCTGGAAACTTACGCAGGGGACAAGAGGGCATGAGGCCGAAAGGAAAACAAGAGTGTGTGTGTGTGTGTGTGTGTGTGTGTGTTTACCACGCTGCGTATGCGTGTGTGCTGTCAAAACGTTGCGGGGACAAGATGCCTGCCCGTGTTAGTGTGTACGTACATGTGCGTCTCTCTGTGTGTGTGTGTGTGTTTTAAAGGGCGACAAGGATACACACGTTCAGCCTCGTACAACCACAAGCTACGAGCTATAGGCCGCTTCTTCTTCTTCTTCTTTGACTGCAAACATGCTGCGTGTTTGATCTGATTCCCTTTGACCATGTTTACCAAATCACATTCACACTGTCGGAACGTGCACTTCTCAAACACTACTGTCTGCATTTAAATGCCATTACTCTGCATGGCTCTCTGACGGATGACTCCCAGATGTTTTAACAGCACTGCACGTTGAGCTTGAACGACCTCCCCCTCTTTCTCTTCCATTATTCTCTTTCAGTCTATCCTCTCTTAGTCGTCCCACACTGCCCCTCTGTGCTCGTATCTTTTATCCTTAGTCTCAACCCGAAATCTAACCCTTTCATCACAGCTGCTGCGAGATTCAAAGCCGCATTTGTCAACCTGACAAATTGGCAGAGAAGTCAAGCCAAGCAAAGACTTTCTCCCGCACAGGTAGGCACCCATACTAAGCGTGTTTGAACACACACACACACACACACACACACAGATCTTTTTCCTGCTTGCTGTATAGTTGTGTCCTCAACTTGACCCATTATTTTTATGATGGACAATATGTTCTCTATTCTGAAAAAGGCCGGCCACTGCTTTAATGGGCAGTGCACTGGGTCTCGCTTGTTGGGATGGAATGTATTTGAGGGTCATGTGACTAGTCTTGTGAGTGCATCTCAGTGTCTGTCCTGATCTGTTCTTGCATTCATTATGTGTGCCTGGTTATGGCTGCGTGACAAATGGCCAGTGATGCATTGTGGTGACTCAAAGTTAAACAAAACACCATTTGTCCCCTGCTGGCTCCTTGCTTACTCACTACTCTTGGCTAACTGCTAACAGCTAACGGCTAACACCATAGGAACTACCGGTTAACTTGCTGCTGTAGCGCAAAGCTACTGCTACACGGCAGACTGTGAAGTGAGTTTCACGTTGGTTGCATTGCACAGATTGCCTAACCACATCAGCGTTTGTTTTTTTAGTTTAAATGAAGTGTGTTTTATTCCTTCTTTACTGTAGGTTTTATTTATCATATCCAACACTAGAGCCGTGGTCGTTGAAGACACACTTCTCTCTCTAGTGAGGACACCTTTCGAGCTTATATAATCCTATGTGCAAATGGCATACGTTAATTAATAATACAACTCATTTTGGTGCCCTATGATAGCAAACAGAACATCTGGGGGTTGTGGACTGTTTCGCAGTACAAAACAAGCAATCCGAGGACGTCAATTTATAGGCTCTTAGAATTGATTTAGAAAGCAGTCTGCAGATTAATTAATAATAAAGATAATCAGTAGCTACAGCCTCAATTAAAACCAGCATACGTCCCATAACCACAATACTAATGTGCATAGGACCAGCTATAATCAGGGATCACATACCTACACACACACACACAAACACACATGGTTTTTAACACAATAGCACCAACAGTGGAAAAATGATCTGATTTGCCATATGTGGTCTGTCTCCCTATGCCAAGTAATACTGCAATGGACAAAAACAGCTGGCCACATATCAAACATGCTACCCAACACACACACATACACAGAGCGGGGACGTTTGTGGGAGGAAATCAGGTCATTCCAACCAGTGCGTGTGCTCGTGCATGCATGCTTTTTGATTTGCACTGCCTTTATAAATACAACCATTTCTCCTCATGCATGTGTTCATCTGTGGGCAGTTGTATGTGAGAACCCTCTGAGGGGGGAGGGGGACTCACAGTCGGCATCGGCGAGGAAGAGGAAGCTGAGGAGGAGCACGCCTGGACTGGCAGAGTGCATCATGGGATATGTCGACACATGCATGCTGTATCCACCGTGAGCTCACTGCCTCACTGCACGACAGGACGCTAGAAACAGGTCCTCACAACCTGGATGGAGAGAGAGAGACAGATAGAGAAGGAGGGTTAAAGAAATGCAGTCATTAGACTCCATATTAAGAGCGTTTGGGATAGTAAATCCCTGGACGTGCACACGCCAACACACACCAACACGTGCACACACCCAAACGCTGTCTTGAACTGTGCGAGTTCCCTGGAGGGCCTTACACTCGGGTTATGCAGCTGCCTCTCCTCCTCTCGCTTCATTAGGACCATTCACTCATTGCCCGGGGTTTGTTTTGGTGTGTGCGTGTTTGTCTGTGCGAATGTGTGCGAATGTGTGTGTGTGAGTTCACAAAGTAGCTGATGAATCTTAACTCATGGCCAACACTTAAAACCTCAGTTTTACAACGGCCTGATTTATTTGTGTTTTTCTTGCGTTTTGTTTTTGTACAAAGCCGACTCCAACAACAGATTTCTTCCCAAAAGCGTGTCAAATTGCTTTGATTTCATATTGATGAAAAAAATACGAATGAAGGGGGCGGAGCGACGCATTGATGGACGATGGGGAGATTAAAGTGGGAGGAGACTGATCCGCTGGCTAAGCTGCACGCAGTGTTGAGTCAACACGCAGCTCAATGTCTCTATCCTTTCATACTCACCTTGCCTCCTTTACTTTGGGTCACTCCACGTCTCCCACTGTTCCTTCCCTCCTTTCCCTCCCGTCTTTGACTTCTTGCTACCTTCACCTCGGTTCAGTTTCCACAGCATCGCCTCCTTTAATCCGAGTTGCCTCTCTCTTTGATTCCCCTTTTGCTTCCAGTTCACTCATTTTGTCACGTATTACTTTGCTTTCACCTCAAGCATCTTTCCATCAGTACGACCCCCCCCCCAACAACAACCCTCTCCGCCATCTGCAGTGCCTCGGTGCGAGTGTCTGGCGCTGGAAGACAGAGTCTGTGTCAGAAATCTCACGGCTCAAACCACACGGCGCGATGAGACGTGGCGGATCGCTGCCGCCGTCCAGAAAAAAAACGCCATCGTCCACAGAGAGACGCCGAGAGCGAGCGGGAGAGCGCGCTACAAAGAGAGAGAGAGAGAGAGAGAGAGTGGGAGAGAGACCTCTCCGTGCTGAACTGCATCGACAGTGCAAAAGTGCGTGCGTGTGTGTCTGCAGTGTGTTTCCTGTGCATGTGTTGGCAGATTTACCCCCCACCCCTCCCAAAACGGACAGAGTCATCAGCAGTGGCAGCAGCAGCAGTCTTAATCCCCCCCCCCCCACCGCTCCTGAACAAGCTATCTGATTAAAAACAGACGAGAGGGGGGGGGAGTAGAAGGGCTCTTAGCGTCCCTGCAGCCAAGGCAGCAAACAACTAAAACCCACGCGGGATTTTCCACTTGGTTTGGTCTGAAACAATTGCTTTGGGAGAACCTCCCTCCCCTGCCTGCACAAATTAAGCCCTCTGCACTGTGATGTCCGCTGCTGGAGTAGATATGGGAACCCGCCGCCTGACGGAGGCGTTGCATTAAAGCACTTTGTGCGTCTACGCGCGTATTTACAACGTCACCGTAACCTCAATACGTTGGCAGTGCACTGCCCTCAACCCGGGGCATGTATGTGTGTGTGTGTGTGTGTGTGTGTGTGTGTGTGTGTGTGTGTGTGTGTTGTCTAATCGAGGCCCATTTCTTTGCAAACCCTCGCATCAGAAAGGGCATCCGGCCCGGCGCGTGCGGCCCGCTAATCACTACGGCTGATTCAATGTCACTGGAAAGGCCTGCATTATTTAGCGTCTCACTTCACAGCATGTCACGTTAATTAAAGAGCCCGAGATAACGGCGGGGCGGGAGGGGAAAGAAGAGAGGTGGTGTGTGGACGCAGGACGAACAAAGTACACACTGGTAAGTTGAGAAGGAAAAGACGCCGGGATGGAAAGAAGACAAGAAAAGAAGAGATAACCTGAGACACACACTCATACGCACGCGGCCAGGTAGCCACCCGATGATAATGGTGCTTGTGGCTGTTGCTGCTGGTATTACTGAGGGCCTGAGAGAGAGAGAGAGAGAGAGAGCCTGTGCCTCTGCTGTGAGCCATTCACTCACGTTTAGTCCCTATCACTCAATTATACGCCGTATGTCTGGCCGGGCCTGCGGCGATCAGTCACACTTATCTCTGGGATCGCTTCTGACGGAACAAAGACTGACTCATAAGAGTGACAGACTGGCTTGTGTTTTCTTTCTCCGCACAGGACGGACAGGAGGACACGTGAGGAGGGGGCGGGGAGAGCGGAGGAAGAAGAGATCTGATTGAATGAATAGATGTTTACACCCGCACTGAAAAGCTGCGGGTACCAAGTTGTGCAACATGAACATATAACTGGATTAGGGTTGATTTTGTATTAACTGGCTGCTTACTCGATTAACAGCCTTTCTTTATACGTGTCACATTGAGAGGGTTATTTTATTGTTATATTTATAGTTTGTCTGGTGGTTCGTACGTCGTATATTGCAACAGAACCCATGAGACGAACAAATTATTGCGAGATGGAGTCGAAAAATTGGGGAAGCAAAAGAGGGTAAAAAAATAAATAAAAGAGGGAATAATAAAGAAAGCGTGGGTGGAAGATGAGAGAGGGGGAAGAGAGCAGACTACAAAGCGAAGGCGTAGTACAGCTGGAAGGGACGTCGAGAAAGATAGAGACAAAAGACAAAAGACAGATCCTAAAAAGCATACAGCTGCAGGCAAAAAAAAAGAAAAAAGAACACTGGTTCTTCTAATTTGATTCAATATTCCCAAAAGCTGGGCCACCAAAACGCAATTAGACACAGTAATTAACTTATTCTACTCGGCCCGTTGAAACAGGGGCAGACTGATAGAAATGTCAATAGAGACACGATTTGTGTATGTTGCATCACAGGGCCGCACGGAAGAAACAAACAAGATAAGGCGAGTGGTCGCGCGGACAAACGTCCACACGCTCACTCCCTGGTGCAGGAAGTGGACGTGCAAGGTGCCGCCCAGCGCGTCCGCTAATGGGGGGGGGGGGGGGGATTCAGGATGGGGGATCGAGACGCAACCAGGTCAGGGTGGGGGGGGGGGGGGCTTTCCTCGGCTCGCAGCGCTTTGATTCGTCTATGTGAGAAAGACGCACAGAAAAGAGATAACGAGCAGATTGGAAACGAGATAAAAAACGAAAAATGGCTGCAAAGTGAAAAACAAAAACAAAGCTGCCGACGACTTGAAGGGAGAGTGTTTGTTCAACGTGACTCGCCTGCTTTTAGCACCCGGGAACGACCACTGTATGTGTGCCTCGTGTGTGTGTGTGTGAAAGTGAAAGTGGGTCCCTGTGTTGTGTAGGTGGAGAGAGGCACACTCATTAATATGTTGTTTATGTTTTCAACAAATGCATTTGTGATATCTGATATATAACAGCGTTCCTTTCAGTAATTAAATATCGGCTTTGTGTTTTGATTTGTTTTCACATGACGAGCTGAGGTCTCTTCCACGTCGACCCGGGTGTGTGTGTCATAGGGACTTGTAGCTGTGGAGACATTGTGCGTCCACGAAGGTCGTGAAGAGAGATGGGTGGCTGCTCGGTGAGTGGTTTTCTGTTGCCCGTGTGGCATTGAAGCATGCCTGAACTAGCTCCTTAGCTACCTCCACCATGCTTTGATGGCGTGCTGGTGACAGAAAATGAGCGCGACAAAGACGTCATTCATCGGTCAATAGCCAGGCCCGCCCACAGTTTACCATAGCGAGGTGACACCGGCCCGCCCTCTCCTGGGACGCTGACACGAACAGGGAAATCATCTATTGAAAGCCAAACCATGTTGCATACCCGACTTATATGAACTGTGGCCTTGTGCAAAGACTTCCTCCTCCTCGTCCTTACTTTCAGCTTGAAGAAGAAGAAGAAGAGGAAATGTATATGAAAGACACGGAAGGAGAAAGGGCTGTTCGATCATTTTCCGAAGAGCCCGTTGGTCTCTCAACGTCCCCTTTATGGCTGTGAGAACAAATGACCAAAGGGTAGTTTTCCCTGGGAGATGGAGCCCCACAAACTGGGAGTAGTCATTTGAGTCGGGCTTTCAGGACACTGGCAGAAACAAGAAATCAATGAGACAAACTGAGAGCAGAGGAAGGGGAAATGTGATTGATTGAGATGAGGATTTGGGCTGTCTGCCTGTGCTCAACTCGTCAGTTCTCTTAACACTCCCTCCACTCCACCTTCATCATTTAGTCCTTCCTTCAGCCTGACCCCCTCCCTTCTTCCTCTCACTTTCCCCCAACAAACAGTTTTTCTCTCCTCTTTTACACCCAATAGAAGAGGCATCTTCTGTGACCCCTACTCTCAAGAGGTTACGATAAAGAAGTGGTAACCTTTAGGTTGAATCCAGAACACATCGTTCATTTGACCCTCCCCTCCCTTGATTTCCTTAATGTTTAAATAAAACCTTTTCAGCGGGTCTTTTCAAAAGGAAATGTGCTTTTTATATGGCCCCATAGGACATGAAAGATGACACTCTATATTGTTGAGACAGCGCTGAATAACGGGAAGACCTTGACAGCAGCAGAGTGCGCCATGATGTCAAATAGCCGTTTAAATATCACGCTGTTATTGTTTACGCCACCGACGAGGACAACGCCTTTGTCCCGATTCATTTAAGCAACATTAAAAGTGATAAATGCCCCCCCCCCAAAAAGAACAAAATCCCCTCTGTCGCTGTCTGATGCGTTCCAAACACCTGGAGCCATCTTTACATCTCCATTAGCAGGTGGGGTTTCATCAGTGTTTTGGCAGTGGGGGGTGGGGCGGGGGGTGGGGGTCCAGTTTTTCCATTTTGATGACAAAGTGTCTGAGATAATAGAGCTGAAGTGCAGGCTGAAGGAAAAGTGAAAACCGAGCACTCAGCCGAGTGCTGAATGCGGCCAATCGAAGGGTTAAGCCAGCTGTGACTAACACACCCACGCTGGGCTTCTATTGGACGGTCGGTGGCAGCCATCCATGATCTTGAGAGGGGGGGGGGGGACGGAGGGACGGACAGGCGCGAAGTTGAGTGGATTAGCAGGAAGCTGAGGAGGAGGGGGGGTGGGGGGGGGGGGTGACAACATGTAATTACCTATTTACCCCCCCCCCTTTAGTGCAAACCCTCATCGGAGGCTAATTGAGCGGCGCATTAGCGAGAGGGTCGTAGAGATAGCGGAGCAGGACTGGGGGAGGGAGAGAGGGAGGGGAGAGGAGGACCAGATATACTGGCAGCGGCTTAGGGGGCGAGCAGGTTAAAGAGAGGGAGGGGTGGGAGAAGACAGAGTGGAGGAATGTGTCCTCTGATGTATCTTAAGGGGACGAGAGGGCAGCAGCGCATTAAAGAAATGCTCGGACAGCAGTCACACCGGATCGGCAGCGCAAGCGCGTGTTCATCAAAAAAAAAAAAACTACTGTGGCCAGCTTTTTTTGTAAGTGAGACAAATTGCTGGACCGTTGATCAGACGAAACATCCTGAAACATTTGAAGATATCACCTTTGCGTGTAGCACATTCTCTTCCTACCATCGGTACAACAATCAAGAGGTTGATTAATGGGGGAAATAATCGGCAGATGACTCGCTAATGAAAAATCGTTAATTCCAGCCCTGGTGCATTGCGAGGGAATTTTCCCTTACCCGGTGCTAAGGTATTGATGTTTTTGTGTCTCGGGTGCATTCCAGTGTTTCGAGAGATCGAGCTGCTAGAAGCTAGCGCCTCGAGGCAGGACCACAGTATCCTCTCTGCAGTAACAATACTTCATGAAGGGGGTAACATTTCAGCAAAATACTCGGCCTCCAGCGGCGTACAGTACTAAAGGGGTTAGGGGGGGTGGGGGGTCAGTCATCCCTGAAATGTGTTTTAGCACATGGCTGAATGAAGAGAAGGGATGATCTATGGATGGATGAGCTTGCGTCTTGGTTGCGGTGTGGCTGCCGTGGCCCCGTGACATGCTCCACCGCTGCCAAGGCTGGACACACACATCGGGACAAACATGTGACGCAGGTGCACACACAGACACACACCATCTACTGATCATGCTGGCTGGGTGACCTCCACAAGCAGGTGGAATGCAGCAGTAATAATTTACAGGCCTATGGGCGGCTTTCCCGTGGAATCAAATATGGATTTGTTCCGGACCAGTAGCGGGCTGAATCTTCAATAACTTCTCCAGTTATAACTTGCATCCTCTTCTATTATATACCATCTAGAATATTTGTGTATATGTGTGTGTGTGTGGGGGGGGGGGGTGGGGGGGGGGCCTTTATCTTCCGCTCTGTGCCCGGATCAAGAGGGCATTTACCCGAGCTCTTAAGCAGGAAGCCGACACACATGCACATCCCACGGCCCCCGACGACTCGAACCGTGCAGCAGATCATGGAGCCCACTTTGTGCATTCACCAAATTCCACAGAAACGGCCTTGCCATTATGAAAGAAAAGAAAAGCACACTTTCCTCTCCAGCGAGCGGTAACGCGACCGCTGACACGCGGCTGACAAAGCGGAGCTCGGCGTGAAATCAAAGGAGCGCAGCTTCACCCCCCCCCCCCCCCCCCCCCCCCTACGCCGACCCCCCCCAAGGTGACTTCATGTGGAGTGGGCAAATTACAGCCGAGGCCGTCGGCTCTCCTTTTCTCCACCTCTTCGAGGCGCGAGCGGAGAGGAGAGAAAGAGAGGACCCTAGGAGGATCAAATCAATTAGTGAGTGCAAAAAAAGTCAAAAAAAAGGGAGAAAAAAACGGAGGCAGAGTGAATGTGACGAGTCAACTAAAGCAGAAAGAGTAACAGCGACGGCCCCTTGAAGGTCGAAGGGGAAGCAACGAGACAATTCAGTCCTGAAATACATTTCTTGATCAATCTTCTCCGATGTCATGTTACAAACGGCGGAGAGAGAAGGATGGGGTTACGCGGCCGCTTCCCTTCCCATTGATCCTGGCCAGCGGCGGGGTGGGGGCACATGAGAGCGACTCAAAATAACATGCAGGGAAATCGGACAGACGTGAACACTATACATGGATTTTCTGGATTTTTTTGGGGGGGGGAATGACTGAAACGACCATGAACCATAACAGATACAATTAGGAAGGGAATTATTTGCCTGAAACTAGATCACATCCCACATATGGTGCAATTTATAGCGGGGGGGGGGGGGTGTATGCCACAATAATTGGCCTCTACCTGACGGGGAGGCGCTTCGTTAACGTAGGTGTCGCACGTGCCGGTTCCCCGTGGGAACATGTGACCGTTGGCTGTGTGACTTGCGGGGTTAAAAAGCTCCTCCATTTCTCGATGCGGAACATGAATTTTTACTTGGGACGCACGGAGAGAAACGACGTGGAAATAAAAGAGAAGGTCTCATCCCTTCAAGTTTAAAAAGAGACACAGGAGAGAAAGAGAGAGCAAAACCCACATCCCCTCTGGCTCAGTAATTAAGACTGGGGACAATAAATATGTAATGGGGGCTTTTTCCTTCCTCCTCCCTCCCTTGGAGACGGGACCGCAGGGAGACGGGCCCAGGAAGAAACAACTAAGTACACTGGCCATTAAAAATTGATGCGAGGGACGCCGGCCCCCGACCCGCCTCCGCCGACCGACCGACCGCCCGGAAAAAGTTGTGATGGAAGTTGCCGTGGTTACCGGGCTCCCAAGTGGTCCTCGGTTGTCAGGGTGAATCAAATCGGACATCCGAGCACCACAGCCGGCGTGTCCGCCCATCGTGCAGCTGCTGCTGCTGCTGCTGCTGCTACTGGGGGGCAGCTCAACCCAATGATGTCACCAAGGAGGGAAGTTGGTACCTACAGTGTGTGTGTGTGTGTTTTTTGAGGATATTTGAGTGTATAAAGAAGAGAGAAAGATGGAGAGACTGCCATGATCTCCCAAACAGCCCACTTAAAAAGCTCTGGTAGCGCCTGCCAGAGTGCTCCGTCTGGTCCCGGCGCGTTGTATAATAAGAGGGTTGCCTTTTAGTTTCCATGAGGGAAACTGCTGTGGCTTTAAACAGATCGGAATCTCGTTGCTCATTGGACTTCAAAACCATGACCTGAGACCTACGCGGACCCGTCGGTGTTGTACGTTACTGCAAATTGTGCTGAGAGAATAAAGCATTTGTCATACAGAGAGAGAGAGATCAATAGCAAACTGCCCGCTTGTCTTTGCTTAGCAGTGAAACTGGAACCTGAAAGGGAGAGTTGACTTTTAACCAAAACCCAATCCGCCTGTATCGACACCTTTAAAGCTCGCCGATTAAGGGATCTATATATACTGTAGTTTGTCTGGTTTGACAACCTCCTGGAGGTTGATCGCCTGGTAACTACTAAAAGTCCAAAAAAAATATGAAGCATAGCCTCGGGTAAGACCTTCGTTCACAGAGATTTCAAAAGAGTAGTAATGTCGTAAAAATAGAATATGTTTAATAAATGAATAAGCTTTATAGGTCCCGGCAGATGGATAATGGTACCCATCTCCTCAAAAGCTATGCTACAAACATTGTGAGGTTATGGCTGTGGTAGGATGTAATAATAACATCCTTTCATTTAATATCATTTCAAACACTTTTGGATAATGCTTTTTTTTTTTATTTAAATTTACTCATAATGAAAGTTTTGTTATGAACAGATTTACTCTAAATATCAAAAGTCTGTGAAAAAGACTGATGTATTACTTGGAAAAGTCCTTCATCTTTTTGGATTTTGACTGATCTGAGAAGCATCCAACACAATTTAAATTGCAGCATCCCTGCGATGTCGTTTTGTTCTTGATGGGATTTCAGTTGGAGATGTATACGTTATAATAATAGCTACAGCAACGCCAAGCTTGTCTTGCAGTCGAGGAGACTGGGGGCCATGGAGGGAAATACTGATAAGGAGAAGGGTCCCCCCCCCCCCCCCCACACACACACACACACAAACTAACATGGGACACCAACATAGAGCAAAGACTCATGTTCTTACACATTTCTTCCGAGTTGATGGAGATTGATATAAATGTTGCATAGTCCCCTCATGTTTGATATATGGGAACACCAACACACACACACACACACACACACACACACACACACACAGGCACACACACACTGACAAGCACAGACACGCTAGAGAAAGATGGACGCGGAGAGGCTGTCTGTCAAGGCGTGTCCTCGTTTCCGCGTGTCACCGCTCTGCTAACGACGTCCTCCATCATGACGCAGGGTCATCGGAGTGGACCTAGGGGTCACGGGGTCAGGCAGAAGCGCTGGTAGCGCTCTCTGCTTTACAAACTAACACCAACCACTAACAATAGAACTGTTTCGCCCCGTGGAACAGTGAAGACAGAGAAGGGCGCGCGATTTGCAGGGACATCCAATAATAAGCAGAGACTTTGAACCGGCTTTGGGCAGCGGCACCTTTTTTTATTGCTGTTTCCAGGGTTAGAGACGAGGGAGAGCGAAACCCACCGCAAGGTCACAGACGCAAAGCCGCTTACACAGCAGCATATCAAACCATTATATCGATGCAATCTATTTCACGCACCAGATTATTGGAAATCTACAGCATGAGGGGGCGATTTGTCGACCGGCACTACTCTATTGAGACCATCACATCGGGTCCTCTTTGGCCGGATTAGCAAAGCATGCGACGGAGCGGCTGCTGGTAACACCAATATCACTCCGTTCTGTGTGGCGTGGGCAACGGGGAAGAAGAGATCTTAAGCAATGACGGGCTAAAGGGCAACACCAGCGTGCTCTTTGGAAGTTGAGTGGCAAAGAAAATAATAATTCAGCTAAACGAAAGCACCGCGACGGTGTAGGTGACATCCCGGGGGCCACATTGGTGTGGACGGTGCGACGTCATGGCAACGCCGAATCCATTCTCATTAAGAATCTCACATTTCAGAGTCAGTCGTTGACAATAAAACGGATTGAGCTTCACCGGCATCTGCAGAAAATCTGCCTACAAAATCTACACAAAAAGGGCATCTGCATGGAGACCACCACGTGTATTTTATACCAAAATATATCCTTTAAAAGAAAGTTTTTGGTTTCAGGAGTACCTCCCTGTCCCCCCGCCTCCTTCTCATAATCCTCCGCAACAAAGAAAAATGCCTCTTGCATAAAACAACTCACCTCGGATGAACAATATATATATATATATACACTCACCGGCCACTTTATTAGGTACCCCATGCTAGTAACGGGTTGGACCCCCTTTTGCCTTCAGAACTGCCTCAATTCTTCGTGGCATAGATTCAACAAGGTGCTGGAAGCATTCCTCAGGGAGTTTGGTCCATATTGACATGATGGCATCACACAGTTGCCGCAGATTTGTCGGCTGCACATCCATGATGCGAATCTTCCGTTCCACCACATCCCAAAGATGCTCTATTGGATTGAGATCTGGTGATTGTGGAGGCCATTTGAGTACAGCGAACTCATTGTCATGTTCAAGAAACCAGTCTGAGATGATTCCAGCTTTATGACATGGCGCATTATCCTGCTGAAAGTAGCCATCAGAAGTTGGGTACATTGTGGTCATAAAGGGATGGACATGGTCAGCAACAATACTCAGGTAGGCTGTGGCGTTGCAACGATGCTCAATTGGTACCAAGGGGCCCAAAGAGTGCCAAGAAAATATTCCCCACACCATGACACCACCACCACCAGCCTGAACCGTTGATACAAGGCAGGATGGATCCATGCTTTCATGTTGTAGACGCCAAATTGTGACCCTACCATCCGAATGTCGCAGCAGAAATCGAGACTCATCAGACCAGGCAACGTTTTCCCAATCTTCTATTGTCCAATTTCGATGAGCTTGTGCAAATTGTAGCCTCAGTTTCCTGTTCTTAGCTGAAAGGAGTGGCACCCGGTGTGGTCTTCTGCTGCTGTAGCCCATCTGCCTCAAAGTTCGACGTACTGTGCGTTCAGAGATGCTCTTATGCCCACCTTGGTTGTAACGGGTGGTTATTTGAGTCACTGTTGCCCTTCTATCAGCTCGAACCAGTCTGGCCATTCTCCTCTGACCTCTGGCATCAACAAGGCATTTCCGCCCACAGAACTGCCGCTCACTGGATGTTTTTTCTTTTTCGGACCATTCTCTGTAAACCCTAGAGATGGTTGTGCGTGAAAATCCCAGTAGATTAGCAGTTTCTGAAATACTCAGACCAGCCCTTCTGGCACCAACAATCATGCCACGTTCAAAGTCACTCAAATCACCTTTCTTCCCCATACTGATGCTCGGTTTGAACTGCAGGAGATTGTCTTGACAATGTCTACATGCCTAAATGCACTGAGTTGCCGCCATGTGATTGGCTGCTTAGAAATTAAGTGTTAACGAGCAGTTGGACAGGTGTACCTAATAAAGTGGCCGGTGAGTTTATATATATATATATATATATAAAATACAAGACTCATGATCATAAAGGGATATAATGATCTAATCTGTCACTTCCTCAAAGTCTGATAGGCCAATACATCAGCGCATGGGAAGTAATCCATCACGGGGCAGCGGCAGGTTATGGCGGAGTGCTGATGGATAGGAGCTGGGGAGGGAGAGAGAGGACGACTGATAACGCCCTTGTCGGAGTTATGAAGAGAAAAGCGAGAGGTGTGTGTGTGTATGGAGGAAGGGGGGGGGGGCAAATGCAAGACCAAAATGTGTTCCATACAGACTCGATTGTCACTCTTTGTCATCGAGGGGAGGCTTGTAAGCATCCCCAGAGTATGTGTGTGTGTGTGTGTGTGTGCGTGTACAGTAGATGAGTGTGCTCTATGCAGCATGTTAATTATCACACCAACTGCTCACTAGGAAATGAATATTACTTGAAAGGGAAGCGGGGTAAAAAACGTGTGTGTTTGTGTGCACACTGTAGCTTCCCCTTTCATACACGCGCGTGTGTGTGTGTGTGTTGTGGAATTCAAAGCATTTGACCCCAATCTGCGCTCCTGCATTATTTATAGTCCGATGCCAGCTTCCCTTTTGTTTGTTTTTCCGGAGCTCGTCTGTGGTTTGGAAGTGTGGGAAAAAGCGGTAGGGGGAGTGCAGGGGGGGCGGCACAGATAACAGGAGGTGTACCCAGGAAACTCTCTCCATCTCTTTATGGGTAATCACAACAAATCCCATCAAAAAAGCATGAAGGCAGAGCGCCGTTTCCTCCACAGTAAACAGTTTGGGAAAGTACAGCTACTACAGAGCTATTCTCTCTTTGGCGTACACACACACACACACACACACACACACACACACAACGTTGTTCGCTTCCCCGGGCCTGGGCTGCCGAGGGCAACAGTGTGCATCCTCTAGGACCTTCTTCTGGGCAAAATCAATGGCAGCCAGCAGCCTTCCACACTGAGCGCCTCCATTTCTTCTTTTTCTTTTCCCCAGCAAAGGGAGCGGTACCAGTCTGAGAGGAGAGCCTGGTCGGGGTTGGTCCCGCCGAGCGCGGCACAACGTGGGGGGAAATATCACCGTGTGGGTCTGTGTGCAACCAATTTGTTGTCGAGCTAAATGTACGCCGCTTGTGTGGTTGTGGTTGTGTGTGTGTGTGTGTGTGTGTGCGTGCGCTGCCCTTTGTGAGCCAATGCCAGCAGGGAGGTTTGTTGGGTTCCAATCAGAGCAATGTAGCTTAGCAATTCTCATTCGGACGATTGTTCCCTTTCATGCGGGGGGGGCATACGTTAAGCTCGCCTGCAAATAACCCCAGCTCCCCCCTCTCCACACACACATACATACACACAAATACACTGTTTATGTGTCTTTGTGTGTCTCTCACTCACGCACACACTGCTGGCATGGCAGACTGGTTTTCTAATCGGTGAATCAGCATATTGGCCAAGAAATGCCAGATTACGTTATAATCCCAGCGTTTTGGTGCCTTTAACTCAGCACACGCGTGTGCGTCATGGTTTCGACACCGGCCTATTATGTCTGCGTTCCGCGTGTGTGTGTGAGGGGGGGGGTAAACTCCTACGCCTGCGCACACACAAACACACATGCTCACGCTCGCAGGTTTAAGGGGCGGGACAAAGTCTCCAATTATTATTATTATTATTATTTCTCTCTTAGAGCAGCCGAATGGCATGCGTCCTTTTGGTTTGCCACTGGGAGGATGAAGGAAAGCACAGCAGCAGCATCCTCGCCGCTGAGCTGTAAACCGGTGCTCCATTGAAAGAAAAATACTCCACAGCTTATCGACGTTCCAACCGAGACAGCAGCCGAGTCCCGTCCGTAACCCGAGAAGACAACCTTGTTATTTTCAATAAACCTATTATAGAAGCTTCTTATGAAAGGCAGCGAGGGGGGGAGGGGGGGGAAAGTGGGGGTTGGTTAGGGGCCTCTCAGCTTCGGCTCGCAGGACGTACGGTGGAAAGCGATGCCAATCTCTACACCAGGGGGATGTATTAAATGGCAGGTCTAATTTAATATTGCAACATTGAGAGACCCGCTGAGGAACTTCCTGTGTCTAAAGGCCGCCCAGGAATGGACTAGTCGGGGAATCGCCGAGTAAGGGGCTTTTGGGATACATTAGCGAGGAAGGGAAATGATTTTGCGGTGGTGAGGGAGGGGCGCGGCGGGGGGGGGGGGGGGGGTGTTGTGCGTCCACTGCGTGCCGGTGCGTTGCACAAGAGGAGAGATGTTTCAGCTTCACGCCAGAATGAATGGCCCGGGGGGAGAAAACCCTGCGATGGAACACTATTTGGGGTCTTCTGGGCTTTACTTACCCTTTAACCATGTTCTAACCGCAGATCTTATTTCAGCGCGCAGTAGAAAAAAAAACATTGGCTTCGAGACAACTCAACTCGCGATTATGATTGTTTAACATCCTACCCCCCCGCAGGTTGTTGGCACCATTTCCTGTGGCCATTTCATCCTCGTGGTTCGAGGGAGAGTCACCCGCGTTCAACCCTGTGGCCGCCTGCCCGCCGAGGACTGAGCACGTCTAGTAATTTCAAATGTTTTGATGCTTGTAAAGAGATTACAGTTGCATGCATGCATGCATGCATGCGTGAGTAAAGTGTGCACGTGCGGGTACATGTGCGCAGGGCCTGTGGCACATCCCCAAACCAGCGGCCACCTCCCGTGAACCTTTAAACCTCCTCAGAGGTCAGTCTTTGGCGTGATCGTTACACACGCTGAGCCCTGGTGCAATCAAGACCAACCGTGAAGGATGTTAAGAAAAACGCACGCACACACACACACACAGGGACATGAGTTCTGTGAACCCAGGTGCCCCAGGGAGTCTGAAGGGAACGGGGGAGGCGAAACACAAAATACAAGAGATGGGATTCGTGTTTTGGACCCCCCCCCTCCCCTCCAGAGAGAAGCACAGGGAGGAAGGAATAACGAGCACGATAAAGGATGAAGGAAGGGACAAGAGAGCGGCCGCTCGGCTCAGCAGCCTCATCCCAATTCCACTGGCGAGAGCAAGCAGAGGGGACAATTAGAGTCAATAATTACAAATGTACGGGCAAACAGTGGTGAGGGCGAATCCCGGGGATTACAATCGGAGATGGACTGACCGAATTAATGATCGCCGGTAGCCCCCGTTTAGTTTGTGAAACCCGGAGCTCGGAGGTGAGGACTTTCACAGAGGAGGCGGAGCTAAAACGCTCTCCTCTTACATAAGTCCCTCGCATTTAATCCGTGAAACATTCCTATAAATGTCTGCATGGCTACGCCAGCGCTGATCGATAAGACGTGGAGTGACTCACACATGGAAACATCCTGGCTTTATTGTTCTTAGCATCTGGAGGTCAGCAGCTCTCCAAAGGCAACTTCATCTCGCAAGACAGAGCCAGAGATGTGTTGCAAAGGTGGGATAGAAAGCAAAGAGATGCAAAATGGGCTACATGTGCTGGTTTGCATGTTTTCAGAAGAAAAGGCAGGCTCAAAATGATTCGTTTCGTGGACACGTTAAGAGTCGGAAAATAGTGTCAACATATTTGAGCCATGTTTAGAAGTATGAGGTTACACCAATCCAAGTTCAAACCCCTCAGCAGTCATTTTCCAAAAAAAGAGAAAACTGGATTGAGGTGCATATAAAAAAAATATATAATTAAATGATATGCATTTCAAGACACTACAGGCAAATAGGGTACAGTAGCTAAATGAGTTTGAAATGTTACGTTTAAATAAGGCTTTCTATTGCTAACGTTTCCGATAACTACTGATTCAAAATAGATCAAAGTATTGACAAAAGTACCTAGATGTGGATTTTGGAGGTTTTCTTTCGGTCTTGAAAATAGAAAAGATATGTAGGGAAAAACATTGCAAATCTTAAAATGTGACCAGTGCAAAGAAAATAAACAATGTTTCCGCCTGGTGTGTCTCTCCTTGAGAGAAAATCCAACGCAAACAGCTGCCTGTGATGCATGACGGACGTGTAATCTCTGGGAAAATACCACAGCAGTGACCGCTTAGCGCCACAGATATAGCCAATGGCAACAAAAAAAAAAAAGAAAAAAAAAAAAAGGAAAAGATGAATAAAGAGGGTTTGCATGGCTGCCCATTTCAGTGGCTAAAGTTACACATTCTGTTCACAGAGGCCTTTCTCCAGGGGCAGAAAGCCGCCCAGACGGCACCTCCACAGACGTCCACGCAGCGCCCAGAGCGCTGGGGACGTGTCTCCGCGCGGCCCACGGGAGGAGGAATGAGAGAAAGGGAGAAGGAGAGAGGACGAGTGCGAAGGCGAACACGGGGGGAGATTAAAATGAGTAAAGCATCAGACAAATGAAACCGCCGTAGAAGATGCAGAGGACGGAGAGGGCCATTGGGAGCAAATCCTCTGGCAGAGGGGGAGAAATGATGTGGAAGTCCTGCAGCCGTGGCCGCTAAGCCCCCAGATTACACTGTGTGCTGGTAACGAGGGGGGGAGGGGGGGGGGGGGGGCGAGCGACACGTAGAAGGAGAGCAAGAGAGAGCGGGAGATGGGGTTTCTGTGGGAGAAAAAAAAAATAGTATAAGACTTTGAAAGAAATAAGGCTTTGTGGTTTGGCACCGCTTCTTTATCTTTTTTTTCGCGATGTCAAACCGCCGTGCGAGCTGGGGGGTGGGGGGGGGGGGGGGGGAGACGGAGGAGACGGGGGAGACGGAGGGAAGAGGGAGCGACGAGAGACAGCGAGAAGACGGTAATTGAGGGAGGAGGACAAGCGAAAGGGAAGGCGAGGACGTTAAGTGAAGGAGGAAAGAGGATGGGTGGGGTACGCTTCAGCTTTTTGGCGCCGGAGGGCCTCGGAGTGTGTGTCCGCCCCGCGGGGGTGTGTGTGTCTGCAAGCTTGATTTGGAAAATGAAATTGTTGTTGTTGTGCCCTCTGATTGGGGGGGGGGGGGGGGGGGGCATTAAGGGATCACCCCAAACCACAAACTCTTTCTTTTCTATCTGTCTGTCGCTGTCTGACAGTCCTCCATTTTTCTCTGTTCCGCATTATACTCGTTCTCCATATCTTCAAAGCCCACGCATGCACGCACTCACACACACACACAGCACACTAAATAAATACGGGGATCTGATGCCATGTCTCTCTCTCATCCTGTGGAATCATAAACAGTGTGCTCGCCGCCTACCGCCGAGACGCCGCTTAGGATTCAAAAGAGGAATACAGATTCGAAAGACGCGACAAAGCAGTGTTTTGCAATGAGAAAGAAAGACGGAGCAAAACATGAAGGCGAGTGGTAAAAGGGAGCGACGGGAGACAAGCGGGGGGGGAGGGACGAGTTGGGGGAGTCTCAAATCTAAATTTTTAATACCTTGCCATATGCGCATCTCCACAGGTGAAGCCTCTTTTCAGCTCCTTGCTACTAATTACCGATTCAATGCTGGGTTTATGGAGGACCCGAGAAGAGAGTTGAAGGTGTCTCCTTCAAACCTGTCACTGTCAGGATTATCAATCCCACCCCCGCCCTCCACCAAGCATCAGGCCGCCCCTCTGGAGCCCCCCCGAGAAGAGGCCTTGAGTCACAGTCGCAGTGAAAAGAAGACGTAGGTGGGATTCGCTTTCAAGCTCCTCGGCCCCGAAAAACAAATAGAAAAGAAGCTTCTTTCTGTTTGAGTTGCCCTCTCCGCGCGTGGCGTGCCCCCCCCCCTCCCCCATGCAGCACAACACACACAGCTTGCTTGGGAGACACGCGGCATCCATCACAGCTTGCGCAACTTAATCTCAACGAGAGGAGGAACAGCTGCATCGGCACGCACACGGACACGCGGCGTGAGAGCAGTTGAGGGTAAGAGCACTGGTCCATCCACAGACCAGCATGTGACCAGCATGTGACCAGGCACCTCTGACCCGGGAGCAGCAGGCTGCGCCCGGTGAAGCGCGGGTTGGGGGTCGGCTCGCATCGACCACTTCGCCCTCCGTCGTAAAAAAGGTCAATCAATAGCCTACAGGTGCTCTTTAACAGTGACATATGGAATAATTCAGATTTGATGTAAGGTGACCAACGTCCACTGTGGGAGAGCAGTTCTGTTCGAGGTGAGCCCTCCGGACGGGCGCCGATTCTGCAGCATGCGGAAACACCGACCCACCATTTGACACGCTGTAGACGAGAACATGCAGCCGCAATTCTTCAGCGCTTGCATCAATATGGACCAATCAATCATTTGGCGTTTAAAGTAGCGGCTAATGTAGAAGTACCATTCTGGAGGAAATGGCGTGACGTAACTGTCCCCATAAACTATAGGAAACACGGGGCCATTGTATATACCTAAATATAATTACCCAGACATGCGTCAAAGTACTTGCATGATGGATTCGTAAGCCGGCGAGGTCTGTAATGCTTCTATAGATGGTGAGCAAGACTGCTGACTACTGTCAGACACACACACACACACACAAATTACAGCACATTACAGTGATCAAGCTGCAAAGTGGCGAGAAATATAACAGTGTCACAACCTGCCTCGGGTCTCGCAGGGCAAACTGGGGGGGGTTCAAGTAAATCAATCATAAATGTGTTTCATCCCCAATTGCAATGTCTAGCGTGTGTCCAACCGGATTGTGTGCAGGCTGGCAGAGTTCACCGCCCCCCCCCCCCCCCCCCCCCCCCCCCCTCCGCAAATCCACTGTGTCTGAAGTGTTCGCGCAGATTTGCATAAATTGACTTGCAGGTTGAACCGACCGACGGCCATTAACGGGTTCACCCCTCAGCGTCCAGCATCCAGATGTGTGCCGGTGGCATCGTGATAAATACCTTTGAGCATGTTCTGATTGAGGTAGGGGGGGAGGGGGGGGGCACCAAGCCCCAATGGAAAAACCAAGCGGTTTACAGCCTCCTTAATCTCTCATCAGCATTAGAGGAGGAAAAACTCATTTTGAAGAGCCGCCGGTGGAACTGGATGCCCCCCCCCCCCGGCAGGCACTTCGTATTTACTGTATTGACAGGAGCAGCGGGACGCTGCAGGAAACACAGATCAGTGCATGTTGCGTTGTGAGCTCAATACAAATCAGAACCGTGGCTCGTAGTAATAAACACCATTGATTAGGGCTGAAAGGGGGGGGGGGGGGGGTGGTCGATGTGAACTATAAGCTATACTATAAGCTGCACACCTTCATGCACACCAAGTCTGGAATATTACAGAAACACCTGCGTGACAAATTCAAAAGGAATTAAGGAGAAAAAAAGGGGGGGGGGGGGGGGGGGTGTTACAACTGTTCGTCCTGGGGAGGGAAGATAAGGCGTGTGTCAGCTCGCAGTGACACATGCGCGCAACCCACGGGATAAGTGCAGAGGCGCACAGGCGCTACCATACATGACAACTTGTTCCGCGCACGTACACATCAACATAAACAATTACACTGGGGGGGGGGGGGTCCAACAGAACGACGGCAGACGGAGCTCACCATATCCAGCATCCCGCCCGGCGCGTGCGTGCGTCCGTCCGTCCGTCAGGGGGGGTGGGGGCCGACGAGAGCAAATAAACTCGCAGTGTGAGGTAGAAGCAGATCTCCGTCCGTCGTCCGCCCGAGTTACATCCAGCGGGGCTGCAGCCGGTGTGCCCAAATGCGCCGCGCGCGCCTCTCTCTCTCTCTCTCTCTCTCCCTCCCTCCCTCCCTCCCCCCTCTCTCTCTCTCTCTCTCCCTCCCTCTCCCTCTCTCCCTCGACGCAGACGCCGCGCGTAATGATCCCTGACTCCCCCCCAACAAAGGGAGGGGTGGAGGGGTAAATTGTGTGGTGAGTTTTTTTTTTTTTCATATACTTTATGGAATCAACAAAACCAATTTATAAATTATAAGACACTCTACTTTTAACCCATAAGATCGTCCCAGTCCATTTGTTAAAAGGTACAGATTATCTGTTATCTCCCGTGAGAAGCAGCTCGGCTTCCAAAGGGCACTGTAAAAACGGGTAGAAATGATTACGCATGCAAATCGTTTGTATTTTACTGCAAGTGAATTAGTCCGCAAACAAATGTACAATTATGGGTAACTACCACCTATTCCTCGACAGTAACAACTGCAGCCTAAAAAACAATTTTTTAAGTAAAGTTTACCTTCCCTGATTAAGTAATGGTTATTAAGTCATATTGTCCAATTTTTAACAACAATTGTTAGGTATTAAGTGCTTACAATCTAGAGTTAATATTACCTCCTTTTTCAGTAATCCGTTGTATGTGTTAGGTACACTTTACCTCAATTCTGTTAATGTACCTTAGTTCTAAAATGTAGATATGCGTGAAATCTAACCCAAACAAACAGAGTGCAAATTGTTACCTCACATTTATTTGAGTAGATTCTATAGGTTGTTTTTTTATAGTGTGTGGGAATGAACATCCTGGTTAGTTGTGTGATTCAGACAGCTTCCCCAGTCTGCATGTGAGAAACTTAAACTCAAGCATATTGGTAGAGCAAACCTCCGACTTTAGTCCCACTTTTTTTTTGACAAATCCGTTTTTTGAGAAGGAGAAAACATTTGGAAAACGGTTCAGTTCCAGGTAAGGACAACAGGGGGCGTTTTTCAGACCATGTCATCAAGGTGCTTCTGATGAATGTGGTGCCAGAACCATCTGCATGCTGCCAAAGAGGCAGCAAAAAATAGAGAAAAGGGCGAGAGCACAAGACAATTCCATTCCACTGCACCACACACACACACACACACACACATCTGGGTTTGCTGACCCAATCAAGTGGTGCGGCAGATCTCCCATTCGAGGCGATGCAAATGAGAAACTCCTCAGCTCAGAGGGTCCAAGCAAAAGCACTCACGCACAGACACACTGACAGGAGACACGCGTGCGTGCCCACACACTCACAGCGACCCACAAATACCAAAAAGATAGTGAGTCAGCACTAAGAGATAAGGGATTCTGCTTATCGAGTTAACTTCACTAGCTAAAATAAAATCTGGGGACTGTGTTTGATGACAGTCATGACGCCTACACTGAAACACACTCACACACACGCATTTTGGACTTAACTTATACACCGACAAACACATATGGCTATGTGGGCTCAATATTCATGTTGTGCATATGCATGGATGCTCCCTGTATGTAAAGAAACGCAGCCACAAACACACACACACACGCACGCACACACGCACAGGCCTGCAGGCATAGTGCGCTGTCCTTTCAACCTACTCATTGATCGGTTTTCCATGTTGCCGTTGTTTTAAGTCATGCATGAACTGTGCCTCGGCTCCCCACTCTAACCAGGCGTTACACATCGTGTGCTCGAAACCTGCACAAAATGGCTCCACTTTATTCTGCGATGTAGTGTAGGCTTTTCTTGGAAAGTGTCCCCCTCTCATATCATGCTGTCAGCAATATGTGGGCTTTGAATCTCTTTGTTTCTTAGCCTGGAGGATGGTGGAAACTGAAATTCCTTTTGCACCTCTAAACCGCTGGCGAACCGATGCCCCTCTGAGGTCGACATCATCCCATAATTGTACGATTGTGGAGATAAGAAAATCTTTGGCGCAGAGTGGATCCCAGAGATGATCTCTTAAACGCACAATATTGAAAACGATTAAAGGCCAGGCGACCTGTGACCTCGCCAGAGGGGTAGTTGGGTACAACGAGTGCTGGCTCTGTGGGGACATTGAGCCAATGGGACACACAGGAAAACAAGTATTTACCGTAAGCTTTGGACCTCTCTCCTACCGCGGATATTATTCAACTAATCATAACAGGAAAAAAAGTGTATCCAGTTACAGTAATGATGTCTCCGTTCCATTTAGGTGAGCGAGTGGCTCGATGCCCGGGAGCTGGAAGAGTCCTCACTGCTGTAAATTAAAAACAACCACTGCTGATGACATAAGTCCTTTTCATTCATTGATTGTTGGTTATATTTCACATAGCGAATGAAGGTGTCCACCAATCACGTTGTGCAGACTTTATATACTTGACATATTATTTAATTTATGCCCCCACTGACCAGGGGAATTTTAAATTGGGGAATTTTTTTTGTGAAATAACATTCAACCTTCTTTAAAAATAATAAATATACTTATTTGGGCTTTGTGTATATGCACTTGTCATCAAATGGCATTAATAAGACTATTCGGCAGTAGTCTACGGATTCTACAGATTTTTTATGAACAAAACAAACAGAAAACATTTTATTTTTATTTGTTTGTAGTTTCTCGTGTTAAGCATTATGTGAAGCAATGTCAAACAGCTTGAACGTTTTGCAAAACGCTGTCTTTTGTATTTGATTCACAGATTCCACAGTTTAGTTTAAAATAGTATTTTACCCAAAAAGAGAATCAGAGAAGGAAACACGTCGAAGCTAACGTTAGCTAGCTAGCAACCCTTCGTAGCTAACATTAGCTAACATTAGCTACGAAGGGTTGAAAGAGAAAGAAAGAGACGGTTGGTTTTATGATACGTGCACTACTGAGCAACTTTCACCTGATCGAAGGAGGCCCCGCCTCCAACGCTACGCTCACCTCGCTTTTTACGTCCTCGCTTTTTACGTCCATGGTGTCAACGGAGAGGCTTCAAGTTACGAACCCAAACGCCAATGTGAGACCGCCTTTAACCAGCACGGGCCAGAACCCCCTCCCCATTTCAATTAAATGTTTTTGTAATTCATTGCAAGTATTTTCTGTTATTTATTGCATTTCTGCAATAGAATTCAAAAATTTCAAAAAGTATTGCACACTTTCATTTAAAAAGTAGTACGATATGAGCCTTTCCTCTATAGCTGTGTTTGTCAAGGGCAAACTAAAGGACCTGCGTCAGAGACCAGGTGGACAAAAAATGATTCAACAAAAAAAAAAAAAGAAAGAACACGCGTCATGGAAGAGTGGCTTACGCAACGTACTGGAGATTGAACCGTCAGACGTTCTATCTGAGGATCATAAGCTAAACCAGAAGTTTCCTCATATTATACAAAATGTGTAAATGTGAGTAGACGCTGAAAAGGAAATTGATCTAAATAATTAATTACATTATCTTCACTTGCTATAAAAGTGAAATGAATACATCAGCTGGGAATTTTGTATCATATAATAGACCAAACATTAACCGGCAGACTAACTCGTAATGACAGTATTCTTTACCTACACCCCCCTAATGTCCGGCAAACGGGCCTAACAAGTGGGGGGCAATAGTGCGCCAAAGGGCCCCTTGTTTCGGCACCTTAAAGTTCATCTGGTGACTTATGAGAGGGGCCGCAGAGCGGCTGCCCATGAAAGCCGTGACATTTCGATAATTGCCTCTAATCTCAGCATCACAGAGAGCTGCGATGCCTCCTGCGCGGACACGCACACACACACCCTAATCTTTGATGCTTCAGAGTAGTGCTTACTCCTGACATTTGACCCCACCCCTCCACACATACGCTACATGTATACATAAAAAAAACACACTTCTGCAGCCACAACGATCGATGGCTTCATGATAGAAACGCACACACCCTTTTTTTTCTCTTTGGATGGACAACAGTGCTTTGGCTGCACACACACAGACACACACCGATGTATCACAAACACGTGCGCGCCCACCACATCATTAGCCCTTTGCTTCCCTTTAGGTTCTATTATAACAATGTGGGAATTCTGTCTTTAGTCAAACATCTGGATTACACAAGGATAAACACATGCACGCACATTTTTGCCCCACATCTCACATTCTTCGCTATTTGGCCAGCGGTTGAGTCTGTTTTGACTCATGTTGATTTATCCTGGACAATAGAGATTCTCGTTACCTAACCGTGGTACAGAATAAAACCAATGGAGCTCTTTAGAACCCCCCAAAAAAAGATTAATATTGTGTAAAAGGTTTTTTACTCTAGAAAAGTCAAAAATTGCTCAAATTGATTTCTGCGAATACAAAAGGATGAGTTCCGCCCAGCTGATGTGGGCTCAGAATATAAAGCAGCATTACAAAGAAACCCTCGTGCTGCGATATGCACTATTATCATGCACTGGAGACAGTGCTGCACACACATAGCAGGAGTGTGTGTGTGTGTGTGTGCATGGAGTCAGTAAAGGGTGAAAATGAGGGAGTGATAGTGGGAAAAAAAATAATAAAGAGCACAAGAACAAGCGGCCTAACAGCCCTAAAGGAGCTTTTATGGAACACTAAGAAGGGAATATAGAGTGATGAACATGGAGCCTGCTCTTTTCACATCGAC
The DNA here is from genome assembly GCF_949316345.1 of Pungitius pungitius. NCBI lineage: Eukaryota > Metazoa > Chordata > Actinopteri > Perciformes > Gasterosteidae > Pungitius > Pungitius pungitius. The sequence goes on from NC_084908.1 coordinate 4,292,936, forward strand.
GAAATTGCATTTGGGAATATTGAGCTGGCTGCTGTGATGAAGCATGCAACTCCTTCTCCACACATGCACGTCTCTTTTTTTATATGGTGGTGCTTATCAAGGAAGATCATATTTACTGAGTCTCTGCAGCGCGCGCGCACACACACACACACACAGAGACAGGATCTCATTTGGTGTGCATGCACAGGGGTTGGATGAGCACTATTGAAAGAGCGGAAATGAGAGTCCATGCAAAGAGAGAAAAGAAAAAGAAAGACAGCAGGAGAAGAGGAAGCGGCGGAGAAAGAGGGAGAAGGAGCGCGGGAGCAAGGAATAAAGGAGGGCATGATAAAAGGCCAGCAATGAAGAGACAGCTAAGCAGGAGGAGACATCCTCCACTCGCACCCCGGCTGTTTCAGAATCATTTGCAAAAAGAAACAAAAAAGTATATATATATATATATATATATATATATATATTTGAGATGAGAACACTTGGCAGTCAACAGGTTCTGCACAAATGGCAGGCAGACAGACCATTTACGGAGGGCAGGGGGGGTGGGTGGGGGGGGGCTGTTGAGTGCTGACTCCGTCAAAATGAGTGACAAATGGCAAGCTAAGCAGCCGTCACATTAGTGGAGAGCAGCCCAGCCGCACTGTGTGAGGCCCTCGGATCCTGAGAGACGGACAACCCAGTGGCACCGAGTGGCCATTGGTCGTAAAAACTAAGGGGGCTTCGACTCGCGGCTCGACTCGCGTGCACGCCCTAATGCCACAGTGGGCACGATTACTAGAAGCACACACACGTAACGATTCTGTAAAACTGTTCAGAATCCACCCGCCCACACGCACCCGCGTCGCAGTTGAACGGCTTATTAATTATGTTTACATAGATTGCAACAATGACAGGGATCTAAACCACAAAGGGAGCCCGTCAGTCACTTTCTCCGCGCGCTCCACTGCCAATTACCTCGCCGAGAGACGAAGAAGAGAGGCCGGCGACGGCATGAAACACAACCGCCGTGTCACAGACATTCGGATCCTCGCCAGCGCGCACGCACAAACACACACAGGGCGCGGAGAAGTGCCTGTCACTGTGATTGGTTCCTGCTGCCGAAGGGCAAAACCCGCAATAGCCAATTATCTGTCATTATACGCCACAGCAGCTCTTGCGGCCCTGAAAGCCTCCGCATTTGTGTGTGTGTGTGTGTGTGTGTGTGTGTGTGTCATAGTCGGAGAAATAGGCAGATTGCTGGTTATACATTCCAGCATGCTGAAAGAAAAGAGGAGAAACGTAGGGGAGGAGGCTGAGAGAGGAGAGCCTAAATGAAACAGGCCGAATGTTTTTGAAATGAAGGGAAGAAAAAAAGACTGATGAAGGTTTTTGACGCGGCGCTGACGGGGAGCGCGAGGAGCCACAGACCTCCAGTGAGCGGGCCGGGCCACACGCTGAGGCGCTCAGCATCAGCTGGCGTTTCATCTCAGGGGCAGAGAGACGACTTCATTTCATCCAACAACCCAAAGGTGGCCATCTACGTGTCACGTGTGGCTGTGCGTGTAGCGGTTCCACCGCATTCAGCTCTTTTGCGCCACGTGTTACAGTCAGTTAGGAAGTAGTCCGGCTAGTATGGTGCGCTAATCCGACCACGGTGATGGCGGAAAGCTCCTACGGCAATTAGTGGTTGGTGTTTAACTGCAATTCACTCAAAGCCTTGGATTTTATTTGTTTTTTGCCGAGCAGAGTTTGAAAATCTCAATAAAATTCCTTCACAGCAGGCAACGGGCTGTAGGCTTACATCTTGGCTTTTATTTATTTATTATGGGTGTGTTACCATTTTGTTGGTTGGAAGGTTGTATTGTTGTGGTGAAATAAACGGATAAGGCTTGGTAAGAATTCTATTTGATCTGCAGAGTGACCTAAACGCTTATTAGCTTAGTAGCTATCATGCTAACGCTAATGCAGCTTGCGTAAACCCAGGGATGCTAGACAGAATTCTTGTGTGAAACTCATTGTTGCCTATTTGAGTCCAGTGTGTAATTTGCTTCACTCGAACATTGTAATTATATAACAAAGTCATGGGTCAAGTTCAACATTAACTTTTTGTTTTCGAAGTCACTTGGAGGAACCTCCATTTTGTGTTTTCTACAGGGACCCCTGAGACCTGAAAGCTGTACCAGAGTCCCTTTGGAAAACCTCAGATTTAAGTGACGCAATGTTTGACAGGCTGCCCGCTCAGTCCTGGCGGCCTCCAGCAGCAAGGCTCCGGGTTAATTCCTACGGGTGCTCTAAGCGCTTTAGGCGGAGTCGGAGCTCTCCTGCTTCCACCACGGTCGGAGCTGAAGGAATTCTCTGGTAAACCTGCACCAAAATACAAACCGCATTAGTTTCCAATTGAGAGTGCTTCATAACCAGATGAATGTAAGCGGCCAATCAACATACAGCATTATAAACGACAATGGCCTGATTTGACAACAGTCCAAACTTCCCCCAAGTGGAATCCCGGCAAACTCGTTGCACAGTTCTGGTGTCGAAGGGGTCACTTCTCCCTGATGATTCATCCAGCTTTTGAATTAGGCTGTCCGTCTCTGAGTCTTCTGTAGCCACCGCGAATAGCTTTATTTGAACCATTTCCCACCATAGAAATAGACTGAATGGAAACGGTTAAGTTGCAGTCTATTATCCAGGAGGGTGCTAGAAGGACAAGTTGCTTTTAAATATTTGAAGTTATAAAACATTTTTTTGTTAAAATCCACAGCATATTAACTGAAAAGGACGTGACCCGCACAAGGCCAGCTCTCACACTTGCATTATCGTGAAGCTGGGGAAACACTTCTCTGCCTCTCAGTCCATCAGCACCGGTTCCCCCCAAGGCTGCGTTCTTTCCCCTCTGCTCTTCTCCATCTACACGAATAACTGCACCTCCAGTCACCAGTCCGTCAAGCTCCTGAAGTTTGCTGATGATACGCCCCTCATTGGACTGAACAACCTGGAACTCAACGCCCTGAAGACAGTGGAGATGGTCGTGGACCTCAGGAAGAACGCAGCCCCACCTTCTACCCTCACCTTGTGTGACTCCCCCGTCACCACTGTGGACTCCTTCCGATTCCTGGGCTCCATCATCACCCAGGACCTCAAGTGGGAGCTGAACATCAGCTCCTTCACCAACAAGGCCCAGCAGAGGATGTTCTTCCTGAGGCAGCTGAAGAAATTCAACCTGCCAAAGACGATGAAGGTGCAATTCTACACGGCCATCATGGAGTCCATCCTCTGCTACGTTGCAGCCACAGCCTCTTCAAATTCCATGTATGTCTAACATATAACGACAATAAAAGTTTCCTGATTCATGATTCCTGATTGGCCACAGGGTCTGTATATAGGAGTCTATGCTTAATACCTTCAAAACCCCCCTCAGCTGGACTTGATGCTTCTTTCGAATTTGTGAATTAGCATGATTGACACGCTGAGATGGTGAGCATGGTCACCATTAGACCTGCTCAACACAACAGTAAGTGGCCATTGAGGTCGTGTTAGCATGCAAACGTTAGCATTTAGCTCACAGCACGGCGATGTCGAGTAGAGCTGCTCACAAATCAGTACAGTTTCATTGGTCTGTATTGGACTTTTAGATGTTGCAGAATTCTCTTGATCTCTTTCCATCCTGGACAGAAGGAGATAGGAAAGTCTCTCCAGAAACCCACATAGCTTCTTATCAGCTAAAACCGGTGCTGGGGCGTTCTGTTGATGTGCTCCACCTGCATTTTCGAGGGGAAGACGCTGAGCTCTGTTTGCTGGGCAAAATGTGCAGGTTGTCTTTTTTTTCGTATGTTACACTAGATTAGGTTGCGGATATAAGAAGAAAAAAAAAACGTCAAGCGCACAATTTTTCGCCTCACGGCAGCTCTCTCTGTGGGACATTGAGTAGAAAATTTATATTCATGAATATTTTTTTTAACTTCATGATCCAGAAATGGAATCTCGGGAGCTTTCAGTTCCCACCATTCCACTTCAATAATTGATTTGCTAAAGCTTTTTTACCACACTGTTGGGTTGTCTTCCTATTTAAGCTTGAATGGTGCTGAAATCATGACGCATGAACCCAAGTCATCATACCATCCACCTCAGAATAAATCCATCTTACCATTCACATCATGTGTTTACGAAGTATAACACGGATCTGTCTCTGCCTGTTTTACAGCTATGCTTCCATAATCTCCATCCTAATCCACAGCCTGTGTGTGTGTGTGTGTGTGTGTGTGGCATGGTATTTAAGCTTTTGGCTTTCAGAGGGCCTCTCTTTCCCACGCCTTCTGCACTATATGTAATACCATAGATATTCCTCTAGTCATCCACTACTCTCCATCGAACCACTCAACACAATGGCCTGGACAGAATCCCTCCGTACTCTGCTGTCAATATCTCCATTACCATTTCAGTCGACAGAATAAACACAGAGAAAATTGAATGGTTATGGGTAGTATTACTTTAAATGATGTGATGAAATGGGCGCAGCAGTGACAGGAGGGAGAGCAGAGTGCTTCAGATGGAGAGAGGCGATTGCGTTAGTGCCACTAAAGGATAAAAGGGCAGAACAGCAAGTCCTCTTTAGCCAATGCGTTTGACAATGTAGGTGCCTTGCATCTTAAAGGGGCAGTTCACCCCAAATTAAAAAATACACCTTTTTTCACCTACCTGCTTTGCTATTTATCAGTCAAGATTGATTTGGTGTCATTTTCTAGTCTAGAGTTGCCTGCCTTCTCCCCAATATAGTAGCCGTATTTGTCACGTAACTTGTGATGAACAAAAGCGGTAACAATAGAAGTCTCAATCTAACTGCTCCTTTAAGGATGGCCGTCTGGCTCTATGTCTGCAAATCAAGAGCTACAGTTGCCTTTAAAAATGGGCACATTTCAGTTTAGGGGGTCACTCGCTTGGGAATCACTATCACAGAGCCTGCTTTTACAGTACATGTTGTATGCCTTTACTTATGAAAGCAGACCGTGGAGAACGAAAGGGGAAGAGACAGGCCACGCAGGTCCCCAACTGGACATCGCAATGACACGGTTACCTGCTAAAAAACGCCCCGTAGGGCCTCTTAGTGTAACAATCAAAGAGGAGAGAGACACCCAGGACAGTGCGTGAGGAAAGAAAGAATGAAATGAAAGAAAAGAGATTGTGTCCTAAGTGTTTAAGAACGGTGCTCGAAGATGAATAGAGAGACGAGTAGGAGGTGGATGAGTGGGACCCTCAGCAATGATAATCCCATTAGTACCGCACCGCATGTTAAGCTCTCCACTAATCACTGATGTGTGTGTGTGTGTATGAATGTATGCGTACCACATGTGTTAGCTGTGTGTGTGTGTGACCGTCCTATTATCAGACCTGACTCATGTGAGGGTAATTACAGCATCGGAGACGGTGGGGAACGAGGCTACGGACGACCCAGATGTCCATAAGAGAGAGAGACACACACACACACACACACACACACACACACTCTCGAGATGACTCGCTTTAGGGGGAAAGAGGCCTCTAGAAAAGGTCAGAAATGGGGATGTTCCCCTTGGATTGGAGACTTTCGGGGGAAGCTATAAACGCGACGCTGTGTCGGGCGGCTTTGAGCTCCCCCCCCCCCGCTCCCATCCCTGTGGATTTGAACAAATATGGCTCCTCTGTGTTCACTGTCATATGTGGCCACGGCTCCACAGCACGGATTAAGGCTCGGCTACCGGAGACTGCATTTGCTATTGAAGAAACATCTTGGCGTAATCCCCGTGTGGCGCGGTGCATGAGACCCCCACACCGGGGCCGTTATGCTCGGCACGGCTGCACACCACAGGAGACCTGCAAGAGGAGTGTTTGCTGAACACCGGCAGCACAGCCGCAGGGTTTTGCTTTAAATTGTTACGTAAAGGGAGATTGGTTCACTTAAGGTGCCCCCACCCCCCACCCCCCTCCGGGGGAACACATCAAGTAATTCAGAGCTCTGACGGGATGTTTTTCACCTCAGTGATTACACTATTTAAATTTTAATACACCCTGTCACATATTTCTTTAATAATCCTGTCTCCTCATACTCGCATTAACATTTTACATTTGCATTTTCTATTTGATTCTTTTTTTTTCCCGTTGAACTCTCAGGAAAGACAGAAAATATGTCCTTGAGTTTGGCATTTTGGACGTAGAGGTTTGAGATACGTACAACCCAACGCCGAATGAGACATCAGGGGCGCGCAAAATGTTCTATTTGAATTTGATGACCCGATGACAACGAAATGAAAAAACAACAACCCGGCCCCACTACCCGTTACAGGTGTCCATATCGGCGGGCGCACAGCTCGGACTGTGATGTGACGATACACACTTGAAACTTCCTCAACAAACTCATGACAAAATGCATCATTTTCACATTCATTTTCCTGGAGGCCGAGTTTGTGCATCGGAATCAGGAGGGAAGAACTTGAATTGCTTTCAGAGAACTACACAAAGACGCGTGGCCCCCCAGCGCCTACACACCCTGGACCAGTCTGTGTGTGTGTGTGTGTGTGTGTGTGTGTGTGTGTGTTCGGACGTGATCCACTGTGGGTTTGAGCGATATATCTCCATCAAGTTCCCAATTACACAGACGAGAGTCTCTTCAATGCTGTGCTCTTTGGTGAGACACACACACACACACACACACACACACAGGCCGCCAGCTACCAGCTACTTCATTTCCTATTCCGCCCCCTCTCCTCGTTCTCGACACCCTCGTCGTCCACTCCGGCCTCCCTAACACTCAACCCACGGTCACTATAGCAACCTCACACAGAGCGCTGGCGGCAGCCAGAGGGCTAATCATGTCATCTGTCGGGGAAAAGAACACCGAGACGAAACACCCTCAAAGCATTCACGCAAAGCGCACTCGACCCAGATGTCCCAATGCGTCCTCGCAAACGCGTAGAAGGCACATATACGTCATGCGTGTGCATTGACACGCATGCACACACACACACACTCACTAAAAAGGTCAAAGAAAACATGTCTTACCTTTGCTCATGGTTCATCCTGGAACGTGAAGTTCAAAACCAAGCGGGAGCTGAAGGAGGAAAAAGACGAGATTTTTCACGTCAGTGTGAATCCGTCTGCACTCTTGAACCGTGGACAAAAATACGCCGCATTGATTGATTTTTTTCTTGCTGTTTGTCTTTGGAAAAGAATAATTTGCTTGACGGCGAGTCTTGGATGACACAGAGGGATAGGTGAAGGGGGGCCTACACAGATATTTGCTGCTAAAAAAAGGAGGGGGGGGGGGGCAATCAAAGCTGCCACAGAAATATGCCTTCTGGGTACATTGCTCTGCTGCCACCTGTGGACCATACGGGGTACTGCACTTGCACAAAGTCTCAGGACAGTGACCTCAGAATCCCAATCACAACTTTTTGAGGCAGGGAAAAGGGGGGAATGGGAAAAGGGGGAGATGGGGGGGTGGGTGCACAGTTGGATTGTGCAAATGAAGAGATTGCCTCAGCAGGTAAGCAGTTAAGCTGTGTTCCACATGCTGTCTGATTCCACACCAATCCCCCCCCCGCCCCCCCGGAAAACGTCTGGCTTCCTTCGCTGTACAGTGCATGCGACTCCCAGTGAAGCGTTGCCTCGACGCCAACAACACTTCTTCAAAGACTTTTTGCTCAGTGAAGTTTTGGCAGAGGGCTCGCACACCCAAAATGAGTCACAAACTCGACAAAAAAAAAAGAAGAAGAAAGAAACAGCCGGCCCCAGAAAAGTAAAAAACAACACACACACACACACAGGCCTACGTGCAGCCCCTGCATCTTTTAGCGAAGGGAGCTGAGCGAATGCTTTATATTTAGAATGGTGACGCGATGAGAGGAAAGCTCAGCGATGCGCCGGAGAGCCGCATGTTCAATAATGTATCAGAGGCAGCATTTAAAAACAGCTGGGGATCAGCGCTCTGTCTTGTCCTGCCTGCCCGTCTGTCTCTTTGCATGACTTTCCTGCAGGGGGGGGGGGGGGGGGGGGGCGCTGATGTTTGGTTAAACTTTCATCCTGTAGACCGTCTCTTCGCTCCTTCTGTCCCTGGGGGCGCGCCTCCCTCCGTGCGCTTAGATAAGCTAGATTCCAAGCCCTCTCTCGCTCCCTCTCTCTCTCTCTCCCTTTCTTTCTCTCTGTTGTACTCCCTGCTCCGTGTCTTTCTCCTGGACAAGGCAGAGCCTTTTAGCGAACTAAATCATGCACCGATGGAGCCCCCCAGAAACGAAATCCCCCTTCTGACAGCGAGGACAGGAAGTGCACGAGTGCGCACGTGGCTCTTTGTTTGTTTTTGTCTGGTATTTGGGTTTGAAGGTCATCGCGATATTCGGCTCTTACCTGTTCAGGGTCCGCTGTGCCGCTTCATCCTTGAGGAATGAAAGAGCAAGAAAATCTCCCCAGAATTCTCCTGCATGTGGGGGAGGAGGGGGAGGGGGGGGGGAGGAAAAGAGGAGAAAGGATTAGGAACAGCGCGTTGGCCTTTCGGAGCGCTGTGCTCTTTAAACTAACTCTGTGTGTGCAGTAGGAGCTTCCAACCCAAGCAGTAGTTGTTCCAAAAGGCGCGTCGGGCCACACGGATCCGCCTGGGCTCAACTCCTATACCGAGGGCTTTAAAGGCTTCTGGGGAAGCTAGTAAGTACACACACAGAGAAGTCCACCTCCTCCGTGTTTAGTGCCTACAGTGACCTTGTGCTGTTACCCAGAGATCTTCATCCATCTACAGCGGTGAAGCGGAGCGCACTAAGTCACGGCCCAACAGGAATCACTTCACTGGTGGAGCGAAATCGGCGAGAACTCTCTGAGGATCACGGGGCAGCCGCACGGTTATTATTTTCATTCTGCTATGACATCATTCCTCTGTTAAACTGTGACGACCTCACACGACGAAATAACCCTCTGCATCATCACATGTGTTACTGTCCAAAAAGACCCCCATTCATACAGCAGTGATTGTAGGGAGTGAAATTATTTGCGGATGATGATCATATCATATTTTGTCTGAACATTGGGTGGCATTATCGGTCTATTATTTTATTCATTCTTTAGCTTCTATCATGTTTATCCATACCTGCTTGCTGTATTTTGTGCGTCTAAGCGTTTTAAAAGGATTGCACATTAACATTTGAGGCATTTACTGTGCCCATGACCTTAGTTCTTTGCTTTGGGCCAATAGAAAATGATGATTTATTAACCTTTATTAATGTTTCATTGGATCGGTCACTTAAAGACAACTTTAGAGTGTTAAAACATTTTGATTTGTCAATCTTGGGACTGTTCACTTTTGGAAAGTTGTTTTCGGTTTTAATTTTAATAACATTTTCACATGACATAACACTGCATTACAAACAAATTATTTTATTTCAATTTGAAAACGTTTCCATTCATCACCACAAAACCGGTCTGAAAAGGTTTTATGAAAATTAACTATTTCCAATGGGAGGACGCTATATGCTTAACCGGTACAATTAAAAAGTTGGCAACCCCCCCTGTCAGTCCCTCTGTAAAGGGGTCCCTCCCTTTGAGGACCCTTGTTGTACAGCATTTTACAGTGAAAAGGACAACAAGAAGGAGATGACAGCAGGTGGAGCGTGGTGCCATTACCCCGAGCCACCACTAGTCGGTGCTGTTACACCACTCCTGCCGCTGACCGACTTCACCGTGCAAAGGGGCAGAGCCGATGAGGGTAGAATACATCAACTGCAGGATCTTCAAGATGTAAAGAGATTTTTTAATCACCAGTGGGAAAAACTGGGACATATGTCATTACCATTATGTTCCTTAACCCTGCAGGTTGGTTCCGGGGTCGCGGGGGGGGGGGGGGGGGGGGGGCTCTCACGTCTGACATAATCTCACTCAACCCAGTAAGAAGAAAGGAGCCGTGTCCATGTGGCAAATGTATGTGCGCCTCGTGTGAAAACCGCTTGACGCTTTATTTTCAGCCGATGACACACTCCTTCCGCTGAACGCACCACGTTCCCTCTGTAATGGTGAAATCGGTCGGGTGGGGGCCAGGGTGTGGGCCGGGGGGGTGGTTGTTAAGCGCCAGTTACCGGCTATTGCGGGCCGCCGGTTTTCCCCTCCATCACGTTTGTTTTTGTGGCGGGTTTTCAGGGCTCCCTGGATGGAAACCACCTTGTTAGCGAGAATGTGCCCGGCGCAAGTCATTTTGAGAGAGACGAGTCTGGAAACGAGCTCATTTGGAGGACGCTCGCGTCACGTTCGGGCAATTCCCGGCCTCACAGGTGCGGCGCAGGCAGCCGGACGGGTCATGTTAATCCCGTTGTTCTTCAGAGCCGACATTACAGTCGGTCTCCCCCCCCCCCGATGTCTACGAGGTAAAAGAGGCCCCCGCGGTGAGGCCCTGCCTGCGAGACGCTTTTAGTTGCTTTGCATCTCTGCGAGGCTTCCCCACGGGAGCCCTCCAGAGTGCCTTAGAATCCCTCTCATGGCCGACCGCTCAGCGAGAGTCGGGATGTTGAAAGTAATTTGAAGGGGGGCATTCGACGGTCGGTTGCTCCGGGCCGGACAATCTGCCTTTTACTTGTAGGGACTGATTCGGGGGGGGGGGGGGGGGAAGGCGACTGGCATTATTTAGGTCACCAGAGTGCTTTCTCGGATCCCTTTTCACTCCTTGCACCGAAGGTGATCCTGCGCTGCGATGGCCCAGATCTTTTTTTGATGTGTAACCCCCCCCCCCCGACCGGAGCAGCTCGAGGACCTCGGCTTCGCTCGGCCGGCGTGAAACACTCTCCTTTGGTTTCCGTCAGCTGGACTCAACATCAAGGCGAGACGCGGGTGAGCGTCAAGAGGCAGTCTCGTCAAGCCCTACTTTGAATGTAGGGTTCGCGTCTCTTTCATGGTCGGGTTCGACGTTTTTTCTTTTTGTGAGTGATTGAACCCAGGTTTTCGGGGAAACAAGGCTGCGTGCTCATCCAACGTGAGACGGGGACAGCGGGACAGAGGAGTGACACCGAAAAAAGGACGGGCACTCCTTTATCTAGTCTACAGAGTCGAGTCAGATCACGGGGCTCCGGTAGATTCAACAGACCCAAACAAGCGGTTCAAACGTCCAAGCCCCTCCGGCACATCACCCAAACAATGCAAAACCAATATATATACATATTTTTATATACACACACTTGAATGTTTACTAGAAAATTCCTCACCGTCAATGTATATCCACCAAAAGGGAGATGGTGGCGCATGGAGTAGTGCAGTGCACTGGGGGCTGCAAGGTTGGTGGTTTGAATCCCGGCTGCCCCATGTGCCATGTCGAAGTCTCCCTGAGCAAGACACCCAACCCCTAATAGCTCCCCAGGCAAAAATGTAATGCACGGGTTATAATGCAATGCAATGTAAGTCGCTTTGGATAAAAGCGTCTGCTAAATAACATGTAATGTAATGTAAAAGCAATTGTTGTTTGTTTGTTTTTGCCACTGAGTCATTAGGAGTGTCTGGCATTGTGTAAAAGAGCCCCAATAAAACCTCTCCGCTTTATCCGCTGTGTTTGCTAGTGTGTCATGTGACTTCACCAGGAGACACCGGTGGAAGTGCAGGCAAGGGATGGAGTGAGGAATGCTGTGGATTGGTGATGATCCAGGCTCCAGGTTAACACAAATAGAAGTTGACACTGAAAGGCCACTTATCTTAACTGACTGAATATGTAGCTGATTACGAGGCGGAGAAAGAGACTTCGAGCGATCGCCGGTTGGACGCAACGGCAAAAACATCCGGGGTGAAGCGACATAAGGTTCCTCCGCGTGTTCCTTTAGGAGTCAGAAGAGCTTGCGCTAAATCTAATTAACGATCGATCCCATTTAACAACCCGGTCTGCTTCGCCTCTCAAGAGGCCAAACTTCCTCAAAATGCCTCAATTACGGCCGAATCAACGGGTGGAAATAATCTGTGGAAGCCATTCTCTTCATGCTGATTGGAAGGGGAAAGCTGCAGCAGTACGACGCAGTGACTTCCACATAGTGGCACCAATCACCCTAGAACCCCTGCTGTGTGATGGGAAACAATCCCGTGTTTTTACATTTTCACATTTGTAGGCGCAGTGGTGAGAAAACTTGGTCAAAATTCTGAATTATTATTGTGTGGGTGCAACAAATTGAGGGGAAGAGGGGGGGGGGGGGGAGTGAAAGAAGGTGTCTGAAACACGGGGTGGAGCATTAAGGGGGTTGAGTGGAATTTTACAAATGATGAAGGACAAAGGAGACATTATGAGGATAAGATTGTTAAGAGCACTGACACAAGCTGTGCTCTGTTCCGTCTGCTAAGCTCTTATTGTTAAAAAGGCTAAATTACGCAGAGCATCCGATAAATCAAATCCTCTTCATTATCCCGCCGCTATTTCTCGGCCACAACTTGCATGGACCCGGATCACCAACACCCGCCTCATTGCTCACATTTGAAGAGGTCACCGATGTTAGGCCCATATTGGAATCGCCTTAAGGGCATGAACGGGAATGCCGGGGCGGAATCACAGGGGCAAGCGAGCGACTGCGAGGGGTTTCGTAATGAAGCGATCTCAGTCCCTCTCCCGACGTGACCCATTTCCCCCCCCTTGCGCTGATACAGCTGCCCCAAATTCTTCTCGAGGAACCAATATGCATAAATTTAATTAAAACGGAAAAACATATTGGAAAAGATGCTTCTATTCCCCCCTTTTCTCCAAACCATTAGTCCTTGGATTGGCTTGGACGCCAACAGGGTCAGCCTTCATTCTCACAAGAAAATGTCACCACGGAGATGGTGAATTACAATAACACAGATGAACTTTCACTGCAAAGGACACGATGGGATTGAAAATATGTTTTAACTGTGTGTATTTATGTGTGCAGAATTAAGATGATTTGATTTTTTTTTTTTTTTTTTTTTTAAGTACCTCCCCTCTCTTGAGTTTTTGACCAAAAGTATTTCTGTTGTTACTGTAAGACAATAAGGACTTGTAATCCCCACATTTCTGTCTGCATGTTTTAGGATTTTAATGCTCTGACATAATGGCGCTGTTTTATAAAAGATGTAAAGAATGCGAGGGGGATTTATCAAGTACACGTGTGGGGCCCGGTCCAAATCGCAAACCCCCGCAAGATAGCGAGGGGTTTTGTTAAATATCGTGCAATTACAATTTTCCCTGGAGCGACTCATTATACAGCAACCAGACACCCGCTGTAAGTGTTCATGGCTGTTAGCTGAACACAAGATGACTGTTTATCCAGAGGTTCTTCTGAACATCGATCTGTTCTTGGACCAGCGGAGTGAGCTAAAACTGTCCATCAACTCGTTACAGCCGGTTCACATGACTTTAGGACCCTAGTTCGGACTACAAATAGTGTGCAGGATATTCATCCGCTGTTTGTTCTCCTAATTATTCACCGTTCTCTTTACAGGGTTTTGTATAACGGCATTAAAGCAGACCTTGAATATTTCAAAAATTGAAATCCCCCCCCCCCGTCCGCATTGTGGAAGTTGCCCTACACGGACCTTTAGCCGTAACATTGCAGTGACTTATGGGTAATTTCCTTGGGCTAAGTCAACAAGACAAACACTGACAACCATTGACAACAGGACGGCCCTCAAGAGAGTCCGTGAGGGAGCGGACTGGGATCCATGCCGGGCCCACTCACCGCATTAGCAGCTGAGGAATTAGGAAAGTATTGATTGACTAAGTCACCGTGTCGTTCATCGCTCTGGATCTTGGAATGTACACTGTTGGTTTTTCGGATCCGCTCTCTCTTCACATCAGGAAGCAGGAGCAGATTTCTCCCGTCGTCGCTCCTGCGGCTGCGAATGTGCTGTCGCGTGTGTGTGTGTGTGTGTGTTTGTTTCTTCCCAAGCATCTGCCGTCATCCCGCTGGTGAAAAACGAGGTGCACATAAGTCATCCAGTGAGAGGGAGTCACTAATAGGGTAGAGGCTGCTCCACAGGAATGAGCTATGGCCTTATTACCCACCTCACTTCCGTGCAGTCGGTGTCCTCCCATAAAAGCACAACAACACTGTTCCCGTCCTCTCCCCTACACATGCTCCATCCATCCAACCATCCATCCATCCCTGAGACTCCACCCCTTTTCTCCTTCTCCTCTCCCACAGCCTCTTTGCTTCCCTCCACACTTCTCCCCTTCCTCCTCTGCAGCCTGGATTAAAATAGCCTCTCCCGCACCTCTCCCCTCTGCATGGCGCCTACCTGATTTACTCAGGGCGCCCCCACTCCACTCCACCCTTCCACTGTGCTCCAATCCCACCTCAACCTGACCTCATCCCCCCTTTTCCTCTCCTTTCATTTCCATTCCTTCCCTCTCCATGCTCTTCTAAACTTTCATCATATGCCTCCCCGCTTGATCTATTAATCTCTCTCGGTTCTCACTCGGTCTTCCTTATCCCCTTGGCTCCTTTCCTCCCTGGCTCCTTCCTCCCCCCCCCCTCCCTCTCCTTCGCCTTAGCACCTGCTTTCGGGAGCTGTCTAGACTGGCAATGAAATGAGGATGGAGAGAGTAGGAGGCGGTGGATGGGTGCAGAAACGCGGTGGGATAAGAGGAAGAGAGAGACACTTCTGAGGAGGAGCGCGAGTGTTTGAGGAAAGAGAGATAAGAAGAGTGGATGACATGAAAGAGTGTGGGTTTATTGTTAAAAAAGGGTTTGCGATCTGAAGTGGAGTCGTTCATTTTTACAACAACACTTCTCTACGGTTCTTTTGTGTTTGTCAGGTTTGTTTCGTGGGCTGTTTTGCACTCAAAATGGGTTTTTTTTGCCTTCTTCAGTAGAACAACAGCAATCGTTTTAGTGCAGCTCACATACTTCACACCTGCTGAACACCTCTGTCCACTCTTCATTGCTGAATCGCCCCCCCCCCACGTTTTTTTGAAACCTTCACAATTCACACATTGTGTCAAAGCCGAGAAACGCGATCCAAGGGGACTCCGTCTGGTTTCCCTCCTGATGCACAACTCCATGAATGCATTTCTTTGGCGGCTGCGAGTCGCGTCGTATTGGGAATACGGGTGGTGGTGATGGAGGAAGAGGAGGAGGAGGAGGAGGAGGAAGGGGTTAGAGAAAAAAAAAAGAAGAACTGAAGGTGATGAGGCAAACGAGGATGAACAGATGTTGGATTTTACTTTAAATGACAGATGCAAACACACACACGCGCACACACATACAGTTTGTTTGATCCGTCTGCTGTTTGTGAGGTTCAGAGGGTGTTTGTGCGTGTGTGTGTGTGTGTGTGCACGCTTGACAGGAGGAGGTGTCCTGTCTGTCTGTTACAGGATGTGATAATTAACCTTTCTCCCGCTGAGCGAACGCTATTAAAGCGCAGGCTTTCAGCGAGTTTCATCACAAACACAACGCACTGCACAACTTGGGGTGTTTGGCGGGTACGGCGGCGCCGTTGGGCAATGGGCCGATTCCCGCGTGGGCTCCACCTGCCCGTCCGGGTCTATAACCAATCTAGCCAGCCGTGTGAGTAGCGGCGGGGTGCATTTGAACTGCTTTCGTCGGATTGCGCGGAATAACCTTCAGCTGCTTTCAGGAGATGCCGTCGCACACAGTGCCACCAGATAAAAAGTCGATGGGCACCGACAGGCCGTGTGAAGAGTTGGTCTGTAGAATAAAACGTTGCCGGAAGAAACATCTTTATTGCTTTTCCGCTTCACCTTCGCTAAAACGGTTTCTATGGATCTTTGTAGGTTAAATTAGACAAAAAAATCTATATTTTCTTCCTTTCGTCAGTTAAACAAAATACGCTTTGCTCTAGTTAAAGGCCGGGTGGGGAGTCTTACATTTGATCAAATTCTCATTACATCCTGGTATCTTTGCCTGTTTTCAAGGAGGTAATAAACACTGTCCAAAGCCTTAATTTTCCTTTAGGCTGCTCAGTTCATTGTGATGATGTCGGGGGAGTGGTTTTGAGACCTTTTCGTCAGATTTTGCTACTTTTGAAGCGAGTGCTGCGAGTTCCTCCGATCAAAGGGGGAAAAAAAAGAAATAGTGTCACCATCACTGATCTTTTTTTGCTGACCAACGCTATTTTCCTCTCATCAGTTAAACAAAAAGAATGTGGGCTATCCGTTTATATTAGATTCAATGTCATAAGAGGGCTACAATCATCAGAACGAACACACAAGCACCTCGTGACTCTACTACAACACTCGTACGGTTTCCCCGTCCTCCACCACTCGCAAAGATACAAGTGCACAGAAGGAAAAAACAAAACACAGTCTCAAGCAGGCGGCAATGTGGCAGATCGGGCCAGCAATGGAGAGGAACATATGACTTGGTGCCCCCCCCCCCCCCCCCCTTCTGAGTGAGACTCCAGTAGCAGCGGGCCGGCCAACCCTCAGCCACTAATGAGGCTCTACGTGAGTCAGGCCCAACAGAGCCCACTCCAAACTCAAGGAACCAGACACACACACACACAGCTAAAATGATGGTGCTTTTTGTGTGCTAACTTCTATGGAAGAATTGGTAGTATTCCTCTCTTCCGGCCCTCAGATCTGATCTAAAGCAGGTAGTTACAGCATCACAGAATGATCAAATTAGTTCAAAGACAGGGGATAAAAACAATCTGCAGCCAAAGCGTTTTTTCCTCTTAATTGTCAAAGCCAAATGAGATTACGGTATGTATTCCAAATATGTGTTGAGGTTTGTGTGATTCTTCTGATGGAGAACGTTTTTATTTATCGGATGAATTCCCTTTGATTATTTGTGTAGTCTTGGGTGCTTTTAGGCCATATATTGCTTGTGCATTAGGTCTGGGAGTAACCTAAGTCAGAAGTGCTTGGATGTGCCCTTTAAAGAAGAGAGCCGCGTGGAGAAGCTAGCAGGTACGCTATTCTTTTTATCATTATAATTAACAACGAGAGCTCGCGTTGCCAACCGTTTCTCAACAACACAGGTCGCTAAATCGGTGGAGAAAACTGCAAAGTCGGCTACACTGGGTTTGTCAATTTCACCGATCATTTTGTTCTACCCAAAAGTAACGATTGGATGCTAATTAGTGACCTGGGGCAGCCATACAAACCAAATTAATTTTCTTCTTTTTTTGCAGCAGATCAGTGAAAAGCTTGATTGATGAATTGCTATGGTGATGTAATGTCAGAGGATATCAGTGTGTCGATAGTCACGTTTTCAGGTACTCTGGATGATAAGAATTGAGAGGATTCAGTTGGGCGAAGCTCTGCCAGGCGCAATAGTGACGTTGTGAAACGACACGTGCCAGTAGAAATAATGAACGTATTGAATCGCCCGGGCCTCGCACTAACAGATGCAGCAGAGTGCGAGGGGAAGTCCATCAAGCACAGTATGTTCACGCCCACTCAGTCAGGAAGCGGCCAAATCAGAAATCATTAATGACTCAGACTGAGACACTTCTGATATATATACTATATATATATATATATATATTTTTTTCAGCAGTCAAACTCAAATAGATATAGGAATATAAAGTTCTATACCCCTCCTTTTATCTCCATTTATCTTTGGTTCCCGTGCAGTCTTCTCAGTGGGGAGATTGAAATGGTCTCCAATAGTACAAACCATAGACTACAGACTTTTAAGAAGCTTTGTAAATTTTTTAAAGCTAAAGCATTAAAGAAAACTGAATGAGTAAAGGAGTAATCTTCTTTGGGGATTTTGTAACTTTAATACTTTAAACACACACACACACACACATGCTCAATGCCCACACCACGAGGTCAGACCCGTTGTCCAGCCGTGCCACTTTTCTTCTTAAAAATATTGTGTGCTGATATTATTACAGAACACTGCAGTGTGAGAGTAATAACTTTGAGCGCTACTTTTAATCCGGCAAATAAAACAGCAACACTGGCCTCACCTTTTAAAAAAACTATAAGGCACGTTCATTCCTATTTGATTTGTTTTGCTATGACTAAGAGCATTTAGCGCATAATTACTACGCAGCGCTTAGAATGCGTCTTATGGATGGAAAGTGTTTACCAACAGTCTAGGAGGAGTGATGATATCACTCCTATATAAAGCCCCCCCCACTGGCCTCACCGGGGAATGCAGTGGGAGTGTTACCCAAAGTGTCTCTTTGTTATGTCTTTGTAACGCACTGTTATTGTGTTCATGCGAGCAGCATCCTGGGCCAAATGCAGTTTTTGAGGACGCAGATTGTTTGGTGCCACACACACACACACGCGGTGCCAAGTGCTGATGGCCCGCTGCCTTTTATGGGAGGAAAAGAAAAGTACCAGAGAGAGGAGCAAGACTGGCCTCTCTTTGCCGCTTACCTTAAGAAGCACTTCAAGGCGTCCAACTGCACAGAGAAGGGGAAAAGGGGGGGGGGGGGGGGGGGGCAGGAACGAGGAAGAAGGGGGAGGAAAAAAAAAGAGATTGAATTTAGATGGCGACAAGATGGTGGCAGAACAACAACTTTCCAAGACACTCTGCAGGAGGATGTGTGAGGTGAAACAAGACGGGTTTCATCTCAACAGGGCTGTCGGCCTGCTGTTCTCTCAGAGAAACATTACTGCACAGGGCTCCGAATCCCTTCAAGGTGACCTTTAATTCACAAACTATTCTTTCATTACTGGTCTATGCTCTGCAAAAGAAGACTTTGAAGCATTCTCTGCTGGAGGTGTGAAATTACCGAAGTTGCTAAAAAAAAGGGCATGCGCTCAATTTCAGAGGTTCATTTTTTTTTTTAAAACATCACAAATTACGACCAGTCAGAGACAATATATCTGGTCTGGAGTAATAAATACACAAAAGGATCGTTTTTTGTGCATTTTGTGTGACCAGTGCAAGTGGGTTTTGGGCTGTGGACTAGACCTCCACGGAGAAGCCAAGGGGAGCAGTTTCTGCAGCAACAAAAGCCATTTGACGGCTTAAAAAACAAACCCCAAAAGAGGCTGCTCTTGAATGTGCTCCGACGAGGCTGTTCAGGAGAAAACTTTGCAGAATTTAAACAAACAAAGGGCCAGAAATAGCCCAGGGTGGATTTTGCTGAATCTCTGGAATCTGTACAATGTTTATTCGTCTCCTCCTTCCTTCTGCGGCTCGAGACTTTGTCACGCGCCAGTAGAGTGGCAGCAGGAAGAGGGAGATGGGTTCGCGTGCTGCTTGTCTTCCCCTGCCAGCCAATGGCCTCCTGCACTTCACGCCGCTACACCCCCGTGGCTGCCATCCGTCGGACATTGCGGCCTTGAAAAAACACCTTCAGGCTGCCAGTATTCTCGTCAGAAGTGCTCATCGAGAAGTCAAACACACACACACACACAACTTTGATGCCCGTCCACTATTTTGGTCGCAGTCCAAATCTGACATTCACACCCACTTCAGGCCCCCCAGATTGGCCGGTTGAGCGCAGGTGAGAAAGGCGCCAGGGCCAATTCCACCACTTGTAAGTCCTCCTGGAGGGAGCGGACCAGCACAATCGCCTTTGGAAAACGACGTTGAAGCAAAAAGCGCACTGCTGAGAACGAAATTTACAACAGGATGAAGTTGCATCAGGCCCTCCGCACGACGACGCCCTTCACGACCGCCGTGTCGATGCAGAGTGAACCGACGTGTTTGTGATGACCGCGTCCCGTCGCGGCATATTTTGCCGTGGCCTCAGATACGCAGGACTGAAAGGTTCTCGCTGTACCGAGGCGACCGAGCATCACGCTTGAGGTGTGTACCTGGGGACCCGGGGGGCCCTCGTCTTCAGCCAATTAATTAGCCCGTCTGCTCAGGCGGGCTAATTAATTGAGTCATTGCTCGCGATTTTAAAGACAGCTCCGTTAAGAGAAAAAAAAAAACGTTTTTCAACACCAAAGAGATAAAGCAGTCACTTGTGTTCCCCCGTCAAAGACAATCTGGTTTTAAGAGTAAAGATGCTTTAATAAAATCTATTCAGAGGGAGAAAAAAAGGGCCGATGGAGAATAATACATCAGGAAAAAAAAAGTGTTGAAACGTTTTTTTAGGAAGTGTCACCCGAATTAGACAAACTAACACCAGTTTTTCAGATGTCGGGAGACAATATTTAAATACTAGGTGAAGATGTTCATTTAGAATTACGGTTATTAATTCCAATCTCATAATGACAAATTCCAAAGACACGGTTATCTATAATGTGTACATGTGTTGCTTAATGACACATGAAGTCTATTAAACAAAAATACAAACAACATGACACCATATTCATACGCTCTAGACACAATCTGACACCCATGATTGCACAAAGACGTTTAAACCCACCCGAACGCCTCCCCACAGACACACACACACACACACACACACACACACACATGGAGCGATCGGAGTGTTTCATTAGCGAGGAGCAGATAGATTACCCTCCCGAAGGAGACATTGACCAAGAGGCCATTGATCTACTGAGCTGAACCAATCTGTTTGTGCGTGTGTGTGTGTGTGTGTGTGCGCACGTATGGAAAGTAGCCCACTGATGGAGTCTTTAAGTTGTTTGAGTAAGCAGGACAGTAAATCTAATCCAGTTGTATTTAACGGAGAGAGAAAGAAACAGGCAGCTGACATATTCATTAGGTCCAATTACTCCGCCCAATCACTGGCATCACACTCACTCACTCAGCAGACAAGTGAGGATCAGCGCGATTTATGCCTCGAAAAAACCATCCTGGGCACAAAAAAAGGATGACAGAGAAAAGAGAAAAGATTGATAGGAACGATGAATAAAAATGTATGTATTTATTTCCCCTCCTGAATGACAACGCGGCGCGTTTCGGGAAAGGCGTCCGAGATCGTTTGATCTCGTTCAAGCCCCCGTTACAGCGCTGAAGTCTAAATCAATCCGGCTACAACTGGAATTACTCAATTACAGCGGCCTTATTGATGATTTAATAACGATCGCACCGCTGCAAACGTGACTTATGGTAATAACACGGTGACACGGCCATCTTTCTCAAAACCAGGCGCGTTGTCGACGCTAACAATCACGGGCGGAAAACAAGAGGGACGGTGTTTCTGCTGACAAATCATCCGCCTGTGTGCGTGTGCGTGTGTGTGTGCGCGTGTGTGCGTGTGTGTGTGCGCGCCTAGATGTTGGGACTTGTAATTAGCTCTCTAGCTTGTTCTCTTGCATTGGATGTGAAGGTAATTGGGGCTCTTGGACACTCACTCTCAATCTTTGTCAGCGCGAATGTGTGTGTGTGTGTGTGCGTGTGTGTGTGTTCTGGAGAACGGCCAAGCCATTACTGTGTGCTCAGCCTGCGCTAAAGCAGCTTGTGATTCATTAGTAATGAGACCATTTGCAAACTAAATGAGTGTTTGAGTGGCCGAACTGCGACGTGTGCGATGATTGTGTCCACTTTACTCCCCATCGCTCCACTGTTTTGCAAGTAAAGATCGCAGCACACACACACACACACACACACACGCACACACTGACATACACATGCATGCATAAAGGGCTCATGTTGCAAATGTAAAGCATGTTCAGCCGGCACGAGAAGCGCATGTGGACATAATTTGAAGTCAGTCAGTTGTGTCATTAATTACTGCTTTACACCTGCTCGTCTGTGTTAATTAAACATACCGACACACACACACACACGCACACGCATCACACACACACACACCCTTCGCACTCGCAAAATATTGCATGTAGAGGCACATATTTGCTCACACTGAGCTTTTTTCTTTTTACACAAATGAGTCAAAAATACATTCTAATTTTCGCTCTGACTGAAGGTGTGATGTCACCGCTACCCACAGCATCTTTTTTTCTTGGAGATGGGAGTTGGGGAGGAAGAGGGGGAGGGGGGGGGTCTCTCCCTCTCCCGCCTCTCTTAATCTCAGATACAAACAAGTCGTCGGCACACCGCCCTCTCCCCTTTTGTCACTCGGTCATTCCGTCCGCTCAGCTCGCCACTGGCTCTCGGTACACCGTGTAGTGTGTCCGTCCACCCACACACACACCCACACCCACACACACACACACACACACACACACACACACGCACGGCCTTTAAACTTCTTCCCTCTGTCCAAGTGTAAGTGTGCGGAGACCGTGTCTGTGTGTGTGTGTGTGTGTGTGTCTCCTTCCGGCCCCATTTTCTTCAACAAAGGCCACAGCTGCTGCTGCTTCGCTGAATAAAAGATGACAGAGTCATAATATCAGGAGATTACCAACTAACAAAAGAATGATTTTGTCCAATTTAAACAGCGACGTCGGTTGCATCACAAGCACTTTGCGTGTCAAACTGTGATATGATAACGCTCCCAAATGAAACCCCTTTTCATCTGAACAGAGACCCCCCCCCCTCCTTTTGTTCTCTCTCTCTCTCTCACTATGCACACATTTGCTCTGGCTCTCCCACACTCCCTCCCTGTATCGCTCTCTCTCACGTGCACGCACACACACACACACACACACACAGACACAGAGCACGTCGAGCATATGGCTATTTCTCCCCTCTTTGAAGGGCTGCTTTGAAGCTACCCCCCCCCTTATCGATCGGCGCTCAGATGAGCTTCGCTTCGCCAGAACCCTGCGATTATCTGTCGCTTTATTTCAAACGGAGCGCAGGAGATGGGGGGCTTACGGGCGCCCATCAGTCACTCACACTCTCAGAGTCGGGCCGGCGCGCTCGTACCGGTGTGGGGGGGGGGGGGGGGGGGTTGGGGGGGAGAGGGGCTGGGCGCCGCGCGCGGAACGCAAACGGGGGATAACGAGAGCGGCTTACGCGCAGAATCCCCGATGCTTAAGGCGAGCCGCGCCTCAGAACTGACAAGCGGGAGCGCTGAGCTTTAAGCGAGCGGCGCAGAGTGAGATGCTATTAAGTCGGGCGAGGTGATGAAACTTATGAGAAAATATCACACACAAGCCCCCCGCAGCCCCGAACAAAGAACCCGCTCGCCGGCAGGCAGTGGGAAAACACTGATGTCAGGGGCAACATTTAAAGTCGATTTCAAACTTCACGTGAAAAACAGAATGAGGTCGGGGGTCAAGGTCAACAGCTGTTTGGCAACTTTGTACATTTCAAATATAAATAAAACCACCTTAAAACCCCCCTGGTTTGCTTGCAGACTGCGGCGCGGATTATTTAAAGTGGGAACTTCTCCTTAATGCCCACAGTTTGGGGGAGAGTGAGCCAGGGTGGCATGAAATGTTAATGGTCTGCCCAGAGCAGCAGAACTTCATAAAAGACTGGCTTTAGAGAGTAGCTGCTTTCAGGGAACAACGGACCTTGTCTTCTATGGCACATAGAGCTGGAAACACACACACACACACACACCTCTCACGCTTTGATTAAAACTACAGCAGCTACACCACTATGGAAGTAAATCTGTGTCATCGGATTTTGAAAGAAAAAAGGTGATTCTGAATTCTGAATTTCTAGCACTGAATATTTATGCATTGAAATGATGTGTATCTGACACAAACCACACTGATGGCATAAAGAAGAGTCGAAGCCCCGTTATTATTGGACATGGCCACAATCCGGTCACCATGCTGCCGACAAGCCCAAGTTTCTTTCGCCTTTTTCATTCAAAATCCAATGACACAGATTTACTTCCATACACCACTGAGTTTATTATAGTAGACCGATGAAGAAATACATACTGTAGGCACACAACGGCACCTCGTAACCACCCAGATTAAAAACATTACTCCATGTGTCAGCAACGCCAACGACTTATTTAGCGAAGAATGGATATAATCATCAGCGGGAAGATATCGGTTTGTGATACTCTGGAGAGGGCAATTCCCTCGGAGGGGCTTAATGAGGCCGCACACACGCACACACACACACACACACACACGCACACACGCCTGCGCGCGCGAACGCAGGAGCCATTGTGCCGTTGAATGTTGGGAACGATGTTGATGGGACTGCTGGTTTATTCATGAGGCCCAGGCGGGGGCCATCGCGGCGCTGACATTTAGACAAGTGTTCAAAGCGCCGCGTCGACCGGTCTGTGCGGGCTCATCATGATCTTGGTTTCTGAGCTCTTGGGGGGGGGGGGGGGGAGAGGCTCCGATCAGCTCGGACCTCAGGGACACGCAGCCAAATGTCGCCAACGGTTAGGGCTTCAAATGAGACACTGGGAAATGACCGTATCAGGTTATTATTCCACAATTCATAGGAATTAATGATTCCATTTGCATTAAATCACAAAAGTAGTGGGTTTCTTTTACACGGATAAAAAGAACATTTTGGCAAATTGACTATTTTGCTGGGTGCCGTGAGAGGCTGACCCACAAAAGTTGATTGAGTCGCTAGGAGCTCAGTAATGGACTGAGTTTAAGGAGTGGACGTCCACCATTGGATTGTAGACTGCTGCTTCAAAGCCTCAAGTTAGACATTTTGGATCTCATCATCTTGGTACTCTATAAAGAGGGTGGAGCCAAGTACAGCCAAAGTATTTTTTAGCTAACCAAAGGTCAACTCATTTTTTAGATAAAAAAGCAGGAAACCTCCAGAGTGGACAACAGCAACTACTCTGTACGAGCTGCAGTTTAAATTAAATTAAATGATTGACACCATAAAGTCACAATGTTTATTTTAGTCAGGTGAGAAGTAGAGATTTTTCCATTCATTCAGACCTCGCCTGAATTCTATGAGCTTATACTGTTCATGGCAAACAAATGACAAATACAACTACTGATGTTGCTGTTCCTGAAAAAAAGAAAAACGGGGGAGCTCAAATTAGGATTAGAGTTGTCAATACGCGGGGTGCGAGGGCTAGGAGGGAGGACTCGGATGCGGAGTATTTGTTTGAAAAATAAAAGGACTTTCATTGTCAAAACTCAAAATCAAAATCGCTCCAACCAAAAAAAAGGGAGTAAGGAGGAGAAAACAAAACAGACAAAAAAAACAGGGACCTGGACTGGAAACCACAAAAGACTTACTTGACATGGTACGGAACATCGACATGTACTGTCGCCACACAAGACAAGAGACTCACAGGGCTTAAATACACAAGGGAGGCGCAGGTGATTGGACACAGGTGGAAACAATCAGGCACGGCAGACAATCACAGGGGAAGACAGGACAAGGCAGGAAGTGAAGTTACCCAGGGACACAAGAGACATGAAACTACAAAATAAGACAAGAAGCAGACCCAAACCGTGAGTTTGACCTATGACACTCAAATTTGCAATCTGATGACAGTAATTGTTGCAAAGGTCTCTGAAGGCATTTCTGAGATATCGCATTTACAAGAATGGGACGGACATTCAGTAACAGTGATCTTGACCCTTGACCACCAATGGCGCAAATGAGAAATGGACCGGACACATGCTTGGACGACCCCAAAACCTAATGTTTGAACGTAGGCCTAAAGAGTCAATTCTACCTACCCATAACTGATTGATAAACTCCCAATGGGATAAAAGATATAGTGGGATGACATCATCACACTCTGCAAAGACTTTGACATGTCAATTTAATTCAGACTGAAAGCCCATTTTGTAGTCAAGACAACACTCAATGAAGCAACTTTTTCCAAACAGCAAATGTTCTGTGCATCACTGTAAAAAACAAGGAAGTGGCGGGTTATTGAGCACAACACCTGCCACCTGTCTGTTTAAATCAAGCCCAAGGTGAGCGTGTGAAAGTGTGTGTTACCGTGTGTGCAGGAGCCCAAGAGGTCTAGAGAGGTTGAGAGGGGTATTTCTGGGTGGCTCCGTTTATTGGTTGATGTGGGAGGCTTATGTGCATAAGTGCACCTATGAGAGACTGGAATAAATGAAAATGTGTGTGCATGTGTGAGCGGGAAAGGGAGAGACGGAGAAAGGCTGCGTATGCGTGCACGTGTGAGGCGTGTGTGTGTGTGTGTGTTTTTTTACACTCGTTGGGTCGGTATCCAACCATTGCAATCAGCGGTAGGCCTGACTCAGCATCAATAATGACCCCATTAGCCACAAACCCCCTACTGGTGCAAACACATACACACAATTAAACACACACATAGAGACCGCCAGATGGACATTTCCTCTCATTAGCGTGAATGTTTGAGTGCATGTGTTATTTAAGTAAGACATGAAAAATACACAGAAACAACTAATAATGCGGGAACACGCCACATCTCCTCCCATCCACGAAAGCCGATGGGACGGATTGGTCGTCTTCACTTCGCTGGGGATACAGATTCTTAGCTACATGGTAAAGTTGATCCAAAAAAATCATTTAAATTAAACTTAAACATTACATTTTTACAATCATGAATATACCGCTTTTGGTTATTTTTATGCTTTTTAATTAAAGAGGTACATTATGCAAAAATTCCATCGCTCGTTAAGTATTCACAAATTTGCCCTTTGGTTTGATCACGTCTTTCAATATGTGTTAATTAGATGCGTGCATTAACAAGGTTTTCACTTGACTTTCACACTGTATGAAAGATATATCCATGAAAAGAAACGAAAAACAATAACATATGTCCCCGGAGTATATCTGCAAGGACATGGAGAATTATATTCGGCAATTACATGACCAACTTCTAGCCATTATTCAGTTTCCTGCTTGTACGGTTTTTAAAGTTTTTATTACGATGGCGTATTAGAGTGAATGATTAAAGTCAGAAATTTGTGAGCTAATGCAAAGTGATTTAAGTGGTAAATTTAAGAGAAGAAATCTGAGAAGTCAAGCTGACTCTAGCTTGAAGTACCAAAATATGCAGTTCCTCAGTTGGCCACACGAGGCTTCTTTCTAAAGCTGACTACCACTGACTCCCACTGACTCCCACTGACGATGTCAAAAGGCCCAAGTACACATTTAAACAATCCGGAAAGATGGCGAAATTCAGGAGACGCCCACTTTGAGCTTAACAGCATTTATTAAAAAACCAATGAAACTTAAGACTTTCCATGTTGTGGGTTTATTAAAACATTTTTTTTTCATTTGCACAAATTTGGCTGCCTTTGGAATTTTATTGTTCTTATGGTATCGCCTTTTCTTTTGTAAACTGTTTTCTTTATGAGCATGAATAAATTCGGAGATAATAAGGCTCTTGCTATCGCAGTGTTTAATGGATGTGGTGTGATGAGGTTTATTCAACCAGGGAAGGGAAGAGTGTGACAATACAATTTTACAACATAAATCTCAAAGAATATCATCTTTGTTCACAGAATATAACTACTCAAGGCTCAGTATTTTATATTATTGTTTGTTTTGTTTTTTTTACCTACAAGAGGGGTAATAAAGCGTCTGGATCATACCTTTTATCTGTTTTCTATTTCAAACTGAAGATACTTAGAAAATGAATCACATGAATATGTGAGTGTGAGTTACTGGGAGAGGTTAAGACTTTGTTATTGTCGCCTCATCAAAGGATGTGACATGGAGTTGTGTGTGTTTGTGTGTGAGTGTGTCAGGGAGTATTCAAACATTTGCATGCAATTATATGCATGTTAATACACTTTAAATTGTTGAGTATTATGTGTGTGTTTGTGTAAAATGTGTAGAATATGCATAAACAAAGCAATAAATCACACACACACACACAAACCTATGTATTGTATATAGACGATGTGCAAGATGAGAGGTCCATTGAAAAGATAGCAGCGCTGACAGTTTAAAGGTCAAAAGGTCATGGGTCAAAGGTTAATGTCCAGTCAGCTAAAATGGACTCCTATCGGGACCCCCCTCGTCCCCCCCCCCCTTCCCCTCCTGTAAGCCAGAGTGTGTGTGCGTCTGCATTTAGTGTACGGGTTGACACTAAAGAGACACCACACATATGCACAACGACATTTCCTATCATGAGAGGATGGGTGTTTGTGTGTAACAATGACCCCCCCCCGTGCCCCACATCCTGACAGGAAGAGCCAATGGGAAAAGAGAGTTGCTCCGGACCCCGAGGTGTCAATCGCGGATCGGTGATTGACAGACGAGTCAGCTGCCGCCGCTCTCCCACTCACCCACACACTCTCCCTCTCAGGACTGCACTCTGTCACTCTCTCAGGCTGGCTGTCTCTCACTCGCCTCCCGTGTCTCCGTCTCCTCTCCGTTTCCTCCCTTCCCGCCTCAGTTCTTCCCCAGACTCCTCCCCTCCACCCTTTGTTCTCTTTTTTTTTTTTGTCCGTCTCACGGCCCGTTTGTGTGCATCCCCATGCTGTTTGCAGTTTGTCATATTTTCCCAAACCTCCCGTCACTCTCTCGACAACTCTGTCTGTCCGCCTTAGCCCGTCTCTCCTCTTTTTCTCTGACAGATGGGTGCCTCCAACCATCTCTCTCTCCCTTTTTTTCTCTCTGATCACACCCGTGGTGTTCTGTTTTTTCTCCTCCTGCACATAATGCAGCACTTCATGCATGCACACACGTTTTTGCACGTGCAAATAGCGTTTTTCTGTTTGACTGTTCATGGCAAAACAAATTCTATATCCATTTCAATCATTAACATAAATGCTGTAGAGTACGATTAAATGAAATTAAAGGTCATGTGTGTTAGAAGTCAAGAGGTAATTAGGGGTAGGCAATTTGCTCCTGTTTTAAGATTTGGACTGCTGATTCAGCACTATGTTCTCATGAAGATTGGTGACTAATAGAAATTGTATTGCAAACATTTTGTCCAGCAATGTTCAAGTATTTAACGGAACAAAATGCTGTGACACTTATCTGTTTAAATAAGATTAAAGATTAATCAACTGAGAATCAACAGAATGCAACGGAAAACTTTGAATACAAAAAAGCTAATGACAAACGCTTCAGATCTCATCATTCAAAGAAATACTGGTGTGCACAGTTACGTGGCATCAACGCGTCAGTACAACTCATATCGGAATCAAGCCCCGCTATGCGTTTTGTTTTCCTGCTCCATAGCGTCCATTTTAACCACGAGCGCTTCTGAAGACGAGCCGCGTTTTAACGACACGAGGCGTCCAGATTGTGGAGACGCCAGCCAGCATCGCCGGCGCCGACAGACGGCCAATAGTGCGAACCCGGCCGCCAGTCACGGAGTGTACGGGCCGCACAAAGCAGTCACCCTGGTGTGATCACGCTCCACCAAACCCAATCTCAGCCTGTGTGTTTGCTGTGGATGGCTGATCGGGCGCTGCGGTTAACGCACGCGGTTTAGCCCCACGCGCCGCGCAGCGACGTGATGCTAATCCTTCGTGGGGGGGGGGGGGGCGAGGAGCACGTTACTTGCTGACGCGAGCGCCGTGCGGTTGTAAAATCCTTCCTCCCAAGGAGCACAAACTGCTGCTGCGTCGTGCCTTGTTGCGTGATAAGACCTCCCGGTTTCCTCCTCTCACAGAGTACCTGTGGCCCATCGCCGCCCACGCGCGTGCGCTGCCCCCCCTTTGTGTTGTTTTGATGCAGGGCTATTTTGGGCCTTGCAGGGATGTGGAGCAGTTGCACTTTATGAGCAATTTCTTGATAACACAAGCAGTGCAGATTTGAAATCTCTCTCTCGAGCTTTCGTCTATAAGTTGTTCTATGGTTCAGTTTTTGGAAATATTTCATTTTTACTCGGTTGAATTATAATTTGTGCGTTAGTAGTAATATAGTGGACAATAATGTAGGAATTACAGAAGGAACAATGGCTGGGTGGAACTGGCCTGGTCTCTGAACCCGTGTGTGCTCTCAGGAGCCATTAAAGGATGCCAACGGTCCTTTAAGTGAGTTAAGCGCATTCACGGTGACCCTTCGGCCGCGTCCCAACACCCCCTCGCAAAAAGCCCGGGTCGGTTCTCAGCGGGGGCGAGGAGGAGGAGGGGGGGGGGAGGCGGAATCTCTGCGTTTACCAAGGAGCCCAAATTGTTTTCTCGCCAGCGCGAATGTGAGTTTCACCGGGAGCTGACAGCATGGGTTTGTTTGTTTAGGAGTGCGCTTGGTGTGAAGAAGAAGGAAAGTAAGAGGACTTCTCTCTTTGGTAATATCACAGCGCAGAGAGAGCCTCCCAAACTACAGTCATAGTGTTTTAAAAATCATAGTGTAGCCTCTCTGTCCATTCTACACCCTGTTCACATTTCTCTTCCTCTAACCCACTCGACGTTCCCACTACTCCCCAGCGCAATCTTCTTTCTCTCCCTCCTTCCTCTACCCTTGTCCTCTCATTCTATTTCCTTTCCTCCCTCCTTCAGCTCCCATCTTCCTTCTGCCTCTCCCTCTCTCCCACTCGCCGTCCGTGGCTTCCCTTTTTTTTTTTGGTCTCTTTCGACACCCGACAGGATCCAGCAGTAAACCTCCTAAAGCACAGTCATCCACCATCGTTCCCGCCGCAGAGCTGCTGAGACGGGTGTTGGGAAGGGGGGGGGGGGCAAAAGATACGAGATAACGAAAAGACAAACGTCCGCGAAATGGCCCAAGACCCGGGGCGGCAGGCGAGGGGTGAAAATAGACGATGATGGAATTTCTGGAAAGAGTGATCGATGCCAAGAGACGATGGGGGGGGGGGGGGAGACAAACACAAGCTTTCACATAACTCAAGGCGCACACACATTATGGGTGGCGGGATGTGCAACATGATGAAGACCACCGAGTGTGTGTGTGTGTGTGTATGTATGGTGGAGGAGTTTGTGTAAGCCAATGTAACACCGCTGACTTGTGTGTGTGTGTGCGTGTGTGTGTGTGTGTGTGTGTGTGTGTGCGTGCGTGCGTGCGTGCGTGTGCGTGAGACAGCGGGTCGGGGCAGAGTGTCCATAGCTGGTTGCTTTATGGCCGCTGAGGACTGATTACATTGGTGGGACTGGAGGGGCGAGCAGACCGGGGGCCTCTATCCGTCTTCGGTGTGCCTGACTGAACAGACACACGGCGAATGGAGATGACTCCGCCAGAGACACTTGGCCGGCGTCCCGGAGACCTCGCAGGCATACGGCCACGTAATGGATTCACACCACAAAATGCAACCCCCCCCCGTTTCGCACTTGATTTGCGAGTTGCCCGCCCCCGTCATTGGATTGGGTGATTATTTAAGTCAAAAGTGTCGCGCCGCCGGGATGATTTGTGGACGTAAAGGATGTGCTGTTCACATGAGTAAATACACGCGTAACGGCACTTATTAATGCGCGCGTCCAGCGCTTTTTTTCCCCCCCGCCGGACAAGTAATGGATGTGTTCTGCGATCAAAGTAAAAATCAAGTTGGGGGCTCTGCGCTTATCTGTTTCAGTGGACTGCCAGTACTGTCAGGAGCTGATAAGTCCTGATTTATGCTGCTGATCCTGAAGAACATGACCTGAATGTATTTACTTTATTATTATTTCATTTAACTCAATTGTCAGGAGCAGCGTGCGGTGCATATTTTCACCTGACCTGTTCTCTGTCTGCTGCTGTTTGATTACTATTGAGGCTCATCGTGGACATATTGAATACTTGGCTCCATTTGATAACTTTTTTAATGCAGTAACGTGCTCAACGTTTAAAAGTGGGCTTCCCCCCCCCTCCCCCCAACATCTTTTTTACTCCGCTGCTAAAGTGAAACCGGCCTTTAAATAGAATGCGGCATCATATAAGTCGACTCCCAATGACCCCGGTGGCTTTACACAATACCCAGAGGGATGAGGTAGAGGTAGCATGCGTCATCTAGTGACTGTAAGCGTCCACTGGTAGGAGGCTGCTTGAGGGGGGGGGGAGGGGGGCTACATGGAGCTACATTCATTGAGAGAGCTAAGCCCTCTGCGGTATGGGGAGAGAAGGGACAGAGGATGGAGGAGAGAAGGGACAGAGGAGGGGGGGGGGGGGGAGGGAGCGGGAGGTGGCTTTGCATGAGAAAGCCACGCCGTGAAACATGAGGGATAAGAAGGGAACGGAGAAAAAAAGACAAATAGACAAGAAACCCACAGCGATTTACAGCAGGCTGACGGAGGGGAGGGGGGGGGGGGGCAGCGGGAGACAAGAGGCGAGAGGTGGGGAGATGATGCATAGGTGTGCTGGGGAGTCAGTCCGGGGTCTGTGGAATCAGAGAGAACAATGTGGCGTGAAGCGACCGGGGAGTCTTTCCTTATCTCCAACACACAAACCAGTGGGCGACTACGACTCCACTACTGATACAGTATACAGTCTTTGCTTAAAGCCATGAGCACAATGCAAAGAAGGGTTATTTTCTCATAGACGTCTATACACTGTGACCTGCTTCAGATTGGCCATTTGAAAGAAATGCAACTTTAAAGAACTTCAGCATCGGAGTCTGGCTCACCGAAGTGACTGTGACACACTGAGAAACTGTGTTTACCCCGCAATGACATGTCAGGATGGTTGCTGTGAAAATAGACTATCACCTTTAGAGACAGAAAAAAAAGAGAGAACAACAGAAGTGAGGAGCCAAAGGGGGGCGGGGGTGCGCACACGAGTGTGTGTATCTGATTTTATGTGAATCCTAAAAGTGGATGAAAATCAAGGCTTTAGGTTTTTAATCAGCCCCATCTGAGCGCTGTATGGGGACTCTGAGAGGCTTTCATGTAGAGTTTCTCTTTCTCTCACGCGCACACACGCAGTATCCCCTCATGCCTTCTGTTCTAAATTTACACCTAACATGAGAACAGAAGAACGGGGGAGGAGGCGAGGAGGAGCAAGGCAAGGTACGGGAGTGATGAAGGAGAGCATAGGGAAGAGAGGCAGAGGACAGAAGTGTGGAGACAGTGGGTGGGGTGGAAGAGTGAGAGACAGAGAGCGCACAGGAAAGAGAAGGAAGTGCGGATGGTAAAGGTGGGCGGGGGGGGGGGGGGGGTAAAACTAAAAGAGGAAAGGATGAGAGGAGCCAAATTTGATTTGGCCAGAGAGAGGCAGAGAGAGACTTAGATAGACAGGGAGAGAGAGAGAGCGAGGGAGGGAGAAGGACAGCGGCGTATTAGTCAAGGTGTCCAGTCCATGTATTGCCTGCTGTGCAATACCACCCCTCTGATTTACTCTGCCGAGTGACTGATGGGAGGGAGGACGGGAAGGAGGGGATGTGGGGGACCAAGGGATGAGAGAAGAGGGAGGTCTCGCAACGAGCGTTTAGGCCAAATTAACGGCACCTCGTAAATTACACTTAACAGCCATAGGAGGAAGGGGGGGAGCGCGTGCGTGCGTGTGCACGTGCAGGAATGATGACGCGTCAAAGAGGGAACCGTTTCCGCCGCTAACAGATTACTCCCCCGATAGAGTGGCGCTATACGGGCCGCTCGCTCGCACAAACACAATCTTCCCCTTTGATTAGCGCGCACGTGGCGGAGCTTCTCTCGCCCGGCGCGATGCCCTCGTGCACTGAGGCGGCGGCTGAGATTGGACACGTTGAGGATGCTGGGATTCTAAATTCACAAAATATTCGCTCTGCTCCCATGAATTTGTCATGTTTTGTCCGTTCTGAATGCACCTCGTGAAATGAAAAATAACACTTATACTTATATATACACAATACTTGATGTTGATGTTAAGGAAAATGAGTTTGCTTGCATCCTCCTCTCCCATTCCCCCCCCCCCCCCCTTTTCTATGGATTAAATTTAAAACAAAAAAAGAACAGACAGGAATGACATTTCAAACACAAAAGGACAACTAAGCGCCATTAAAATGCCAGCCCCTTTTGGATAACTCCTCACATACATCTTATGTTACTACTCAAGCTACACATCTAGCAAAACCCCCTCCACTCCCCCCCCCCCCCTCCACCTCCACCGATGCCCGTTCAGTTCTAAAAAAATGTTAGCTGTCAGAAGTGCAGGCACTTGCCGATCGCTGTGTGATTACAGCAGTGCTTGAGTGAGTGAGATACTAATACAAACACACACACACACACACACACACCAATCTCTCCAGTGGAGGGGTTGACGCTCCGAGTGATTAAAGTGGCGTGCTCTCCGAGTGTGTCACCTGGGTGCAGCTGTATCTTAAATCAGGACAGTGGGGCTCAGATTGGGTATTGACTGGCCCCGCAGAAGTCTCCATCCATCACGCTGAGAAGCCACAGCACAGAGGGGGGCCCCGATGCGCCCGTACACCCCACCGCCGCCGCCGCCGCCGCTTTGCCGCCCGACTGAGGTGGCGTGAGGGTTAGGGTGCTGCGGCACGGCACTGTTACTCATGTCGCGTAGGAACGCGCGATGGGCAGCCGGTGCCGCGCTCATCGCGAGAGGCGTGTAAGACGCCCCCCCTCCTCTTCTTCTTCTTCTTCTCCGCAACCCTCAGTTTTTCCGGGAGGCCCGAACGGCGTCGTTTTTGACTGTGTGCCTAATGATAATAAATGAGCCATCATGGGCGGGGAGGGAGGCACTAAGTCATCCACTTCATCGACAGGAGGAAGACTGGGAGCCCCAAGGTCACCCCACTGTCAGCATCACTCTCCCTAACGACTCCTATCGCTATCTCGGCGCTTCCGTGCACAAACACGCATTCGCACACCAGAGACCACCCGCGGATAAAGTCTTCCAGATCCTCGCTTGTTTATATCTTGTTTGGATAGAAGCTTGTTCGTGTTCAAAGAAGTGGCGGAATCAGCGTGTAGGTGAGATCATTGCACCTTCTTTTTTTTTTATACCAGTGTGAAAGCTTCTGTTGAAGGTGCACGCTGATCCCTCGCGTTCAACTCTTTGGCATGAAGCTGTTTCTATCTGGAACAATGCATCGAAGTAGTCGGGCACGGCAGCTGCACCACCCAACAACCATCATCACAGACTCGTTTGGGATCAGAAAAGTAAAAACAACCCTATTAAATTAAACTAAAGACCCTACTGCTTGCTGCAGTCGTATGCCTCCACCAACCACGTCACATTGCAGTTCATATCCAAAATGTTATGGTAAGTCTTTCAAAAGAGGAAGATCTGTTTTGTTTTGGATCGTTCCACTGCACTGTACAGTGAACGGATACCACCAGCCAGCCTCTTTCCCTTTAGCAAAACACCAACAGCATCAGATCAGCTGAGGAAGACAAGCGTTGCATAACTGAACCACGTCGTAAAAACAAGAAACAAAAAATAGAACCCTGACCCTCCTGATTCTCTAATGAGCTGCCATGCCCTGTCATCCCTCAGAGGCACAGATCTGAATTCAAATCCAGAGAGTTAGGGGTGGAGGGGGGCTTCTCCAGCCAAGAAACAGAATGTAGAAGGAGTACAAAATACCAGTGGATGATATTACGGCCGTTCTAAAAGTGTACGTTTCGGTGGGAGGTAGGAGGAGGAATCAGAAGATGCGTTGGAGAAGCCGAAACAGGAAAGTAGCAACTTCTCCGTCTACTGTGGGAATTATTCCCCACCCCCCCCCACACACACACACACACGTATGGATTGCACATGCACAGAAACACGCATGGTAAAACACACACAGGCGCACACGGGCATAGGTTGCAAGTTTAGACGAGCTGGAGAAAAGCTCATTTGCACCACATTGAAATGCATCTCAATTAAAGAGAAACACATCGAGGTGCCAGGAGAGGAGAGAAGAGAGAGAGATGTGAGAGAACTGGGAGGGAGGAAGCGGGGTGTGAAACAGATAGTGTGTGAGAGTAATAGAAAGGGTGTGTGTGTGTGTGTGTATTTGTGGGGGGGGAGCTGTATTTGGCAAGGAAAGAAGGGAGGTGAAAGAGAAAGAGAAAAGGGAGCGAGAGTGTTTTCATCTCCATCTCTTGGAAAAACATCTCATTTTTGGGATGAATCGGATTTGGAAACACGGTGTTAGGAGGTTGAGGCACAGCTAAAAATCCTCACTAACTTCAACCTCGTTATCACCGGCTCTTTGGTTCGGCGCCAGCACACCAGGGCAGTCCCTGTGCACGTGTGTGTGTGTGTGTGTGCTCAGATATACGCTCATGGCCGTGTACAGTACAACAGACACACAGTGAGGTTGCACCGGAGTGTAAGTTAACTGAGCTTTTTGGTACTTTTGAGGTTGCTGCGTTCCTCATGGCCCGTGTTAAAATTGGCAGTGCGCTTAGTGTGTAAGTAAATCAATGAAGTGTGATTTAGTGCCTGTGTGTGTGTGTGTGTGTGTGTCTGGGAGATCAAGCAGCAAAAGAAAAAAAAAATAAAGACGAGAAAGAATGAAAGAAAAAGACACACGCAATCTGTCACAAGTAGCAATCAAGATTGGCTTTGAATGCCGCCATCATTTTGCAGGGACTGTGATGTTCTTAAGGCTGCGATGATGCTGCCCCCCCCAACCCTCCACATCTCAACAACCACACCAGATACCAGTAGAGCCCCTCTTTCATGCTGTCGAAACTCGGCCGACTACGTCTCCCTCTTGCGAGAGCCCCCTTAGCCCGGTGCTCGCCTCCGTTCCAACAGAAGTCACGCAGCTCTTAAGAGTGAGCAGCATTCTGGGAAATCAAATGCTTTTGATCTTCTTCTGGTGTAAGATGTAGCTCCCTGCTCCCGACTGCGCCACCGTACCGTCGTTACCAGCATGATGTAATGCACCTAGCGTCCTACTTTAGTGTGAGTTTAAGTGACGCACGCACCATCGGTATCATTGGGCAACGCATCTCGCCGTTGCAGCGCTCCGCACCGGTCTCAAGATCACCTTTTTGAAGGGCTCTGCCTGGTCTCGGAATCGACTACGGATTTATTCAAGTACGTATTTATCTCCGCCTCTGAGAGGGGGGAATCCGAATCTCAATCCAGACAACGGCTGCGTGATTTTATTGCTTCTGGGAGACAGTTACATGTTCAAGTTACATGTTCAATCAGTAGCTTGTTGTGCAGTGTGGGACTGGTCTGGTCCGGTCTGGTCTGGATTGACCCGGTTTTGTTCAGGACTTGGTCTCAACCCCTCAAGGTTTTGGTCTTGACTTGATCTCGCCCCGCCTTACTCTTGATGTGGTCTTAGCTTTAGATGAAGGTCACTTCTTATTTTGGCAGCATGCTTTTACAAACGTTCGGCAGAACCTGTTCAAGCAACAGAACCACTTGGTTGGGTTTAGGAAAATATCCTGGTTTAGGTTCAAATAAGTAGGTTTGTAAGCTTAGACTAGGTACCAACTGAGTATTTAAATAAGTAGTGGAATAAGTTGTCCGCCCCACTTTCCCCCTTAGGCGGACTTTGTGGCTCTTTTTGCTACGTCACCTGACTTCCCCAGAGGCTCAGATACAGGGCCTGCATATGAATCATATAGAATGACTTACTGGGAAAGAGCAACACTATCATCACCGTCATCTTGACACCATCAGTGACACCATGTCATCCACATCAGCTGATAATACGTCATCTCGTTTTCAGCCCCCGAAAAAAAAGAAAAAAGAAAAACTGATGGGGTTGGCCGAGGCCAAACGATTGGTTCATTGCATGATTGCCTGGCCATGCCTACAATTAGGATCGAAATCTCTGCTGAAACATCTCTTTGAATCCCAGACAAGAAAGAGAGACAGTGAAATTGAAGAGAGGTGGACACAGGACGCAAACTGAATAAAATCGGTTTCCTTAAAGGAATATTTTCTTTTTTCTAGCGGAAATAAAAAAGAATAACAAGTCCATCCACGCTCTCACCTATGGCCTTTTGTCCCATTAGGCAGGGACGCAGCACGGCGGGCCCTAAACTGCTGTCCTGGCATACTTCCCCCTCCGTCCTGATTTAAAAGGGGCCCTCGTTAGCGTTTAAGTCGGCGTTCTTGTTCGATCAATCCTCTTAGCCTCCCCTTGTTTGTCTCGCAGTCGCAGCCGCACGGGCCTTCTTCCGTATAAATCTTGTGCTACGGTGACAAGCACGTCAGAGCCAGAAGAATCCGCCGCGTGTCAGCGACAGCTAAATATATAAATATATAAGCCAAAAGAAAAAACTGCTTACATGGGTTTTCTTCTTCCTCCAATACTTTGAGTTAGCATAATCTCTCTCTCCCTCCCTCCCTCCCTCTCTCTGTCTCTCGCTCGCTTTTCTTTTTGCTCACTTAAACTTTCCTTGCATACACATGACTGAGCAGGGATGTCACACACAGACCAGGACACACACACACACACATTCCTGGGTACATGCTTATCAACGATGGGCCCCCACGCTGTACACTGACAATAAAGCCCATCAGCAAACTACTCAGGCGCTCCTCTCGAAGGCACTTTGTCATGTCCGCCGCGTCTTTGGCGGTCCCTCGATCTGCCCTCGATGACTCCCGCTCACGAGCCTTTAAGCTGACAGATCGGGCCGTCATTACATTAAGTTGGGGCCTCTCTATTAGTGCAAATGGTGGCACATAACCAGATAATCGGCGGCGGACAGCAAGTGTGGCTATGTGGGAGGTGAGATGGTAGCGGGTGGTGTGTGGGAGAGTAATGTTTTATGCTGGAGGAAGTGTGATGTCTCCATTATAGACAGGCTTAATTGATAAACAGGACAATAAAAAAAATAAGCAGCAAATGGCCCCATAGATTTCTAGCAGCAGCACTGGAGGATGTCACTGTAAATGTGATGGGGAGGGACGGCTCTGGTGATAAGGCCTAATGGCACATATAGAAGAAGCTTGAGAACGATATCAGACAATGTCTTCATTACAGAGAAATAAAAAGCAGTAATAAAACCCCGCTCATAAAAGAAGGGGAGCAGCACTTCCCGGAGGGATTCCTCAAATGTTTCTCTCTTCTCACACTCTTCACTCCGAGCCCCCCCTCTTTAACTCCCTTTGCCCCCCGGAAAGAAGAAAGTGCCGACTCGTTAATGTCACAAATGGCCGACCTTTCATTCCCGGGCTTAACGCACGTGACCCCGTCACGTCCGTCGCGCGCTAAACGAGCGGTCTTCCGTTTTTTGTTTGTTTTTTTGTTTGGTTGTTGTTGTTAGTTTTTGCCGCCGGTGGCGAAAGCAAACGAGTCCCCTGTCGTGTGTGTGTATGTGTGTGTGTGTGTGTGTGTCGTGTGTGTGTGTCAGCAGCGGAGACGCGCTCGTTTGCAGCCCACTTTCGGCGCGTTTCGCCACAATGCAATGATATAAAGAATGAATGTTAAAGTGTGCTCACCAGAATATCCGGAAGGGAGCTCAGTGTACGGAGAATCCCGAGGAGTTTTCCCGTGTCTTTCTTTGCCCCAAGTTGAAGACGGCGATCGGACGCGCTCCCACGGTCCCGACCGAGCTGCGGAGAGAGGGAGGGAGAGGGGGGGGAAGGGGTAAGAGCGCGTTGAGGGAGGCTTTGGACTCTTCTTACATCCTGGTAGGAAATCGAGGTCAACCCCACCGCCACATCCGCCCAACCCAAGCACCCCAAAAACAAAGTGCGGTCGATAACTACACGCGTTTAGCCCACTAATCCGGGACTGTACCTCTGCAACGAGCCGGGATGACCACCGGGGAGGGTACGAGGCGCGGAGGGGAGAAAAAAAGGAGGACCGGGCGAAGGCAGCGGCTGTCAGAGAGGACTTTAAACTGATGCTGACGATGCGCACCGAGATAAGCTCCAGAGAGAGAGACAGAGAGAGAGAGGGGAGAGAGAGGGAGAGAGAGAGGGGAGAGCGAGACAGAGAGAGAGCGAGACAGAGAGAGAGAGAGAGAGGGAGGGACAGAAAGTCAGATAGTAGTAGTCAGTGACAGATTCAAATAATTGAAAAATAATTAATACATTTAAATAATAATTAATATGGCAGTTCCTGGCTCAAGATGTGAAACACAAAAAAACGGAACTAAACTACAACGTAATGTTATCCAGATGGAAGGCTTGTTGTGTTGTGTGCCCTCAACAGTCCACCTGCCCTGAGGCTGGAGGCCTCGAGGAGAGACCCCCTAAGAAACAGATTTTTTTGTTTCTTAGGGGGTCGGCCATGATCTTTAACAAGAAGAAAGGTACACACAAGTTTTGCAAAGACCAACACAAAAATTGGCGTCGCAGAACGCATCTCGTTCAAACTCAAAAAGCCAAGTCGCGTGTGTGAAGGCAATTAGCCTAAACGAGGCACACAATTTGGGCCAAAATGAACGTGAGCACGCTGTCGGGGCGGCGTAGCAGCGACTGGCGGTGAAGTGCTCAGCAGTCGGAGTACTGCTAGCTGTTAGCCGCTAGCTGTTCGCGTTCAGGCAAACACACCATCCAAACAACAAAGTAAGCACTTTGGGTGCACCCGCCGCTGTGTTATCACTAGGGGACCCTGCCTCCACTGGGGGGCACTCGGGGAATCACACACACATACACTTATGCACACACACACACACACACGCACACGCAGGCGACCCGTGACCTAATCCCCGTGCTGGTTAATGTCACGAAACCTGTCTTGAAAAGACTTCAGCGTTGGAGAGGAGGAGAGAGGGTGGTAACTTCAAACCTCATCTACTGTCATGCTCCTCAAAGACGCTCATCAGGAGATGACCCGGCACAGTACAGTATACCTCAGGCGCCGGCGCTCTAGAGACCTGCCGCATCAGCACCAGTGTTTATCATCCACACATTGGGGAAAAGCACTAATCTTTTCACTATTTTTGACGAATGCCCCGCGTCAAAAGAAAATGAATTCACGAAAATAAATGAATGCTTGCACACACCCACGCATATGGCTTGGTTCTCTTTTAAGGCAGTACTGGGACACCTTGACTATGCAAAACACATACATCTTGGAAGCAAATAAACTTTAAAGTCAATTATGCTTTAACCTGTTAAGAAGAAAGCGCTGAGATGCCATTTCACACGACAAATACTGTTAAGGCTGATCATGAAGCTAAACAACATATGGGTGGCTGACCACCTCGAGCTACACAACTTCCATTTCAAATGTATACACACGCATATACATTTGATACATTTATTTAACATTGATGGCATGAGCTACATGCTACTAAAGAATACATCTGAGTCTAATATTTCATTTTCAAAGCAAGTCTGTTCTTTGGTGTGAGCCAACAGTGCCAACCACAGTGGCGTCTCATTTCACCAGTTATTCCTTTTTTACACTTTCATGATAAAAATAAATAAATCTGCAGGCAGAAGGTCCGTGTCCCATCTCCTGAATATCCTCTCTTTCATTAGCTGCAATCTCGGCGGCTCGCCGGGCTGCTGCTGCTGCTGCTCACAGAAAGCGAGAGTGGAAGGCTTCCGGGCGGTCACCGGCACGAGGAAAACCAAAAAAAAGGAGGAGGAGGGGCGAAGATGGATGGAGCGTGAAGAGAGAAGGGGGCAGAGGTCAGGGTGAGGTCTGTGTCCGTCTCATGCCCACTTTGCTGTCCACTGGAGGGAGCGAACGGGGAGCTAGGGGGAGTAGGAGTCATTCCAAGTGCCGGATCTTTTTCTTTTTCACATCTCATCCCTGAGTCACCACTTCGTCTGTCCACCTACCCCTCTCTCTCTCCATCTTCATCCCCTCATCCCTCGCTCTCTCTCTCTCTCTCACTCTCCCAAGGAGCCTCTCTTGTTTGTTCATGCACCCGAACGTCTGCAACATCCTGCTCTCTATTTACAGAGCGTGTGGGATGAAGTGTTTGTGTGTGTCAGCTTTGTGCATGTGTACGAATGTGGGTTTATTTGTGATTTTGTAGGAATATCGATCAGTTGCCTCGCGCCCCGCGGAATTCAACCTTCCTGTGTTTATGTGCAATCAAATGTTAACCATATGGCACTGTTTACTAAAAGCTACAAGAGCGCCAAAAGACGATTCCCCGTAAGTGAATCAATCGCCCGGGTGGATAATTGGTCAATCAATGGGATCATTTTCGTGTCTCCTTGCAAAGGTCGGGAAAGGGGGAAGTCAAAGTGAAGGGCAAAAGTGTTTTATCTTAAAGCCTTTCACTTTATGGATTCAAAGTTTCCGACGTTCTTTCCTTTTGAGCCGGTTGACTTAAGACACTCAGGGACTCGACACTCCAGTGGAGTTAGGCCTAAACCTGGATTCCACGATAATGAATCTTATTGCTATGCACCTGCACACTTTTCTGTATCCATTTGTGTATCGCTTTGGAGATTCACCAAAATAATAGGAGGCAATTCTTTGCCTGAGTATACGCATTTTCATGCAGTCTCGGCTTGGCAGCTTTCCTGCGCCTATTAAACAGACCTTGGGAATTGGAGATTTCTTCTTGATGGACATTACTGTGTACAGTACTGTGGTATGAGCGTGTACTATGCGTGATGAACTCAGAGCACCTTGTCATGCTGTCTTTTTTCTTTTCATTTCATGTGTTGAGGCGGCTCAGGATCACATGTCCTGATTGCGAAAGTGTTAAAACTATATGCAGGCACACTCCTCATCCTTTTTGTCTTAATTATCCATCCCCCTTGGGCTGTCATCATTAAGGCGAGCCAGACACCGGGACATACTTGGCATTATATTTTTAATGCTGCTACAACAACCGGCTCAGCAAAAAAAAAAAAAAAAAAAGAAAAAAAAAAGAAACACCACAGATTATTCACAGCGTGTGTCTTGGCTGGGCTCCATATACTGTGACACATTATTATACTTTATTTTTCCCTCCTCTTCCACCTTCTTCTCCCCAATCATTTCAATCTCCTCCCCCTCACCTCCCTTTTCTTCCACCGTTCTCCCTTTTCCCCTCCTCAGATGCTTTCCTCCCTCCGATGATATAAAAATGAAAAGGAACAAAAGCACCTTCATACGTGTTCTGTCGATTCGCATACAGAGTCTGAGTTTGCGTGGCTGACGGTGCACTGTGTGTGTGTGTGTGTATACACATGTGTCTGCGCTCTAGTTGTTTGTGTGCAGCAGGAAAAATTTAAAAACTAGGCCATATCGACCACCCAGGGGTTTGAAAGCTCAAGGGGTACCAAAGCAACATGGTTTAAATAAGAAGAAAAAAAAGCATTTCAAACGCTATAACAGGGGGAAAAAACACATATGCACACGCACACATGAAGGCGTGCACGCACGCACAAACACACAGACGGGGGGCACCCCTCCCATCCGATAAACCCTAGGCTCACATTGTGTTCAAAGAGCAACATCAAACACTTAGTCGCACGCGCATCTAAATAAATCCCATCCAGCCTGATAAACATCCATGTTTCATTTATACGCGTCTTGCGCTGGTCGCTGGCCATTTTCTTATAGATTAGGACTTCCCCCTACTGACAGGCCCAGAGCGATGAGCTGCACACCGTGCCACGATCGATCCAGCTCCCGGCATAATAGATACCAATGGGATCAGCTCTGATTAGTTTTGAATTTTATGTTGGGAGGCGAGCGGTTGAGCTCACCTTCTGACCACATCGCTGGTTGGGCGGGTCAAAGCCAAAACAGTTTTTGCTGTGTGCTGGGTTTTAAAGCCTTTGTATTGATTGGACGTGTTTGCACCACAATTTTTTTTTCATTAAATGTTTGAGAAAAGCCAAGCCAAGCGCATTACTCCAATTGAATTCCTTTTTAAATTTTATTATGACCGTCACTAATTCCACTAATATGACCCTATGGACTCTTCTGCCACTACAGGTCATCGCCCCGCCTCCCGCATGTGTGTCTCTGTTTAGACATTGATTTAGTCATTTTAATGTTGACCCTGGTTCAGATGCAGTAGAAAATAGAACCCTAATGTAACCTCATTCCTTAAGGTCAAGACACCGTGTTGGGATTGGAGGTTTTTCAGAAAATATTTATGATGGAGGGAGGCAGTAACCGAGTCATTTGTGCACCATGGTCTTCCACTTAAGCCTCTGTTACACTGCTACGGATTCACTATTATCAGAAATGTGCAATTAACTTTATTCTAGTGCCACAAGAAGAGTACTGAAGAGGACAAATACAGATCGTGGACTGTGATTATTATTAAAGTTTTTTTCTGCCACAGAGTACACTATTGCATATGCTTTTTACAAATACAATTAGCTTGCAGCTAGCTAGCTCAGCATATGTAGCTATCGTTATAGCGCAGTGCAAGGATGACTTATATTTATAGGCCAACCCGGAAGTTAGCATCACACTGGCTCCATCAGAAATAAAACTAATAGGAGCAAGAGTATCTTCAGATATGAACGTCACTTTCACGATTCCTTAAACGCTAATGCAATTGACATACAGTAGATAAGTAAAAACATCTGTTGCATGATCGCAAGCACAAAACCAGGCTGTAAAGGTGGAGGGGTCAGCAACCATTTTTACCTTCAGATATGTAAA
Source organism: Pungitius pungitius (assembly GCF_949316345.1). NCBI lineage: Eukaryota > Metazoa > Chordata > Actinopteri > Perciformes > Gasterosteidae > Pungitius > Pungitius pungitius. The sequence continues at coordinate 4,336,811 of NC_084908.1, forward strand.
CCTTTACTGATACGTTAGACATTGCGTTGATGTGTTTTGCATTGCGGGAGCTAAAGCTTGTACTGAAGGAGTAGCGTCTCGGGTTTAGTGGCATGTAGTGGTGAAGCTGCATATAGCTTCGTCCTGAATGCTCTGAGCTGAGCCTCCATTTTCCTAGTGTGTCAGAATACTACGGTGGCCTCCAGGTAACGGTTTAAACGGAAAAGGCTGTCACGTAAGCCGGTATTTGGTTTGTCCCTTCTGGGCTACTGTAGAAATGCGACGGACTCTGTGGAAAGGGACCCGCTTTCTATGAGGATAGAAAAAAGACTCAGGCTAATCTAAACAATGAAAAACAGCCATTCATAGTGCCAGGTGACTGAAGACTAATTAAATATAGGTATGAATATCATATGGCATTTCAGCCAATATTTACCCCACAGACCCTTTTTCAGGCCTCCAACCCAAACCCTTGGCCACTAAATTCCAAATTTTAGGACTCATTCCTGCAACACTCCAGAGTCATAGTTAATGTCATTGGTCATTGGCCCACGATAAGTCATACTGTCTGCTGTGGTAAAAAGGAGGGGGCACTGTTTTACAAACATATTTGGTTGTCACTGAAGGTAAAGTTTGGTTGTGGATCAGGGTGCCTTATGTTTGTTTTTTTTCAGCACACACAATCTAGCCAGCAAAATGGTTGAAGTTAAAGCAAAGCAACCACTGATTCAGCACAGGGGTGAACGACCTCGAGCAGCTGTGCTCGCAAACCCCTGCTGATGTATTAGGTCTTTAGTGCAAAGAGCCAGTGAAATGTTACCACTGGCCACAGTTAGTGGAAGTCACTAAAAAATGATATGTTCTTAATGTCTTCTGTGACACGAACAAGATTCTTTAAGAAGGTCTCATTACTTTCTTTAAAATCTGATGGTGCTGCTGTTTGTTTAACCTCTGCTGCAGACATTTCCCACACCCAGCTGTCCTGCAAGAGTGTGACGTTCATAATGGGTGCTTCTGCAGAGAGGAGATTTATATCCAATACCAGCGTCCGGTGCCAATGCAATATGCAGTGTGACGTTTATGGGGAAAGGTGTGAGGGATGGATGGTTGTGCTCTGCGTTGAACTCGCGTTGGCCAGAGTCCATGACACCCCTCGTCTCGACTATTTCGTTTCCAGACTATAAGCTAACCTAAGTAGCTATCGCCGGTAATTATTTAAAAAATGCTGCATTGAGCCGGTTTTCCAAAATTGTCCCATTTCAATGGCCTGTTTGGTTAGAGGCTTGAGCTTGCTGCGAGCCTCTCCTTCTCTCTATGAAAAATAATAATACCTGTGTGAATATTGCATAAATGTTCATTAAAGTCCTGACTGGCAGTCGGTATCCTGCATGTAACACCTGCCATCAGAGTGTGATTGGGTGAATGATGACGTCGATTTGGTGAATGGTCAACTGTACAGTCCATTGAAAGTGAGTTTGATAATGGCTGTGTTTCCTAATTTTACAGATTGTGTTATTTATTGAGCTAGCTGCTGTGGAAAGGACAACTTCTTATCTTTTTTTTTGGCACCCAATCAAAAAGAACAAAGCATGCAGCTTCTCTGTGCTACTAGGAAATGTTGTAAAATGACAGTTATGCTGCTCATTACACGTTTATGTACTGAATACATTTTTATTAAATTGCTCTGCGTGTGATTTTAAGTGTGAAGCATACGAGGAATTCTTCCTGCTTTTTTTTTTACATGCACAAGGGCCATCACAATAGCCAAACCTAGACATTGGCCATGTTGTCAAAGGAGAAAATACACAAGCACCAGCCTCCTGCCAAATCCTAAAAAAACATCACATTAAAACCTTCTGCCGCTGCATGAACAGCAAGCGGCTAAAAGGAAAAGATCTTGGAGAAAATGAATTGTCCCTTTTCTGCAGAAAGCAACTTACTATGGAAGAAAAATAGGTGGGGAGAAAAAAAAAGTACAGGCAAGGGCGCAGAGCTGTCTCTGCGGCTTAAGATGTTATGCATTAATTCTCCGTGGGGGCCTTGAGGTCCCAGTTTCCCATGTTAATTGATATCCCCATTAAAGAGATGAGTGGGCTCGGTGGAGGAGGAGAAGGGCCAGAGAGCAAAGAAGTTACTGCAGGGTGTAGTGGCAAAAAAAAGAAAGGAAAGGAGGAAGATGACAGGAATCGTATGAGGAAAGAGGGGCTAACAATGCGAACCAGTCAGCGAGCTGAGAGATGGGAGGGTTCTTGGTTCTTAGCTGTGGTGGAACGTCTTAAGAAATACCCCACGACATGCGAGAGGAAAAAGAGAGGGAGAAAGAGAACACGCTCAGTGGCCGCCGGAGCGGCTCTCACCTAGTTTGGGATGAGTCACAGTTCGCGGAGCCGTTAATTACGGCGACCGCTGAATCAAAACTCGTAGAACGGGAGCAGCTGTCTGCACATTTTCACATCACAGTCCTACAAGGAGGGGGGGGGGGGGGGGCTGGAAGATAGGGAGAGGCAGGCAATACGAGGCCGGAAAAATGGAGAAAAACTGAGGAGGGACTGACAATGGATTCAAAAGGGAAATTCGGGGGGAGGAAACGCAAGGTAAAGAAGGAGGGGGGGAGGGGGGGGGGGGGGGGGGTTAGGGGTTGAAGGGTGCGAAGAAAGACTGGTGGATCTGAAGCGATTAGAGCGAAATGCTGCAGCCATCACGTCATCTGCAGTGCCTAGTCGTGTGATTTCCATCCCCATATCTCCTGATTACACATGAAGTCACACATGAAGTCTTCACACCTTTCTCTTAAGTAAATTGTTTTTCTTCTTCCTGACCCGATCTGCTGTTCTTGTTGCTCGTAAACAACCTGCTTCTTTTGATAATGATAAATAAATCTGTTTTATAAATTCACTTTTATTCCTACTAAAACTAGAAAGCCTGAAGGCCGGTGTTGACCGGAAGACTTGATTTGATTGCAAAGTCACAAACAAGACAAAGACATTAACATACAGCTGCCAACAGGCCAGCCTGCAGCTGCACTTAAAGCCTTTACTTACACAAATAAAGCAGCATAACAGCGCCGAACCGGGTGGCTGCTCTGCATTGGATAAACATTTTTAATACCAAATACTTGGCCTACATTGATACAAGTGGCTCTTGTATGTGGTATCAAATAGAGCCAAATCATGTGCCGTAACAAAAACACGATCCCACTACGATGTGTTCATATCATTTGGTAATTAAAGCTATTAACAAAGGATTATTATTTGTGTGCTTCTCCTGCCCCCATTTCACCTACGGCGATACGGCCTTCGGCAGCTTGGTGGAGCGGCGAGGCCAAGCTGTGGCTCCCGGGCCTGAAGAGGAGCCGCTGCTCCTTCTTTCTGGGTCTGGAGGGAGATCGAAAATACTTTGCGGCAAACGTGTGTGACTTGTGCATGTGATTTTGAGAAAGACAATGGAAGTCACCATTGACATGCGTTAACAATACCTATACAAAACAGACAACCTCTTTGTCTCGGTCCGCTTTACTTATCGAGGTCAAGGACAGGCGTCAAATCTTAAATTAATACTGAACAGAATCAGACGTTCCGCGGAGCGAGTGTAATTAATGTTAATGAATATTTCACCCGTATCTTTTGGTGATGACAGTGCAGACACAGAAATAACTCCAGCATTCTTCAGTGTGGAAATCACTAAAACATTACCCAACTTTACTAAATAAGCTGCTGCCACGAACGTTCAAAGACATCGGCATACTCGCTGAAATTGGCAAATAACAAAATTTCGCCGTCACTCAGGGGAGGATAAGCTTTTTGAAAATAGCTCATTAGTATGATTGCATTCATCGTTGAGACAAAGTGTAAAGCACGACAGGCTTTTTAACCGGACACAGAACTGGAAAGTTTATCAAGGAAGATTGAGAGGAAATGTAAAAATAGGGGAAGGATGATAAAAAACGGCGGAGGAAACCACATCAATTTATTTCTCCGCGTTTCGAAGGAGTTTCTGAGTCGGGGACCGCGGTTGTAATTTGTCTCTGGGGAACACATTTAATCGAGGTTGATTTTACAACTCTGACTCCGGGAACACTTTAAAAATCAAGTTTATGATCAGCTCCAAATAAACTGACCAGATCACTAGCCTTTCGGTTGCTGGGCCGTGAGGGGAAGGCAGATGAGACGGTTGCGTCAATCACAAAGACTCTGTTCATGACAAGCAGGTGGCCGTTGGGGTGGGGGTGGGGTGTGTGTGTGTGTGGGGGGGGGGGGGTCTCTGGTGAACAGTCACTCTCAGTCTAAGTCATCACAGAAACGACACTCAGCTAGAGGGAAATAAAAGCATACAACTCGATGTCAACAGATATCCCACTTTTACATTTTTATTTTTCAGACCACAAATTAATATAACGTCATTCAAGATATCACACAACAAAATGAGACAAATAACAATGAAACTTTCAAATAAAACAATGCAAATCATTGTAAAAACTAAACTACAAACACAGTACAACTACAGTGTGTCAAAGCAAACATTGAAATGGTTTCCTCATTTTTAAGTCAATCTGCATCACCTCAAACCGTCACAAAACAGAAAGATGATTCACAAAGTTCTAAAACTCAGATGCCTCCACATGACTGAGACAAAGTAATGAGCAAACATAAGAATAAATACAGAACTCCTTTTCTCCAATATGCAAGCTTATGAATTCAGAACAGAAGCTGCAGATGTACAGCTGTACTGTCAAAAAAAAGCATTCAAATTACATCACGACTCCCTGAAAAAGTAATAATCAGAATTAAGTTGTCAATAATTCACAGTCAGAATTGAATAGTATAGAATATAATAAAAAGCCTGATGGAGCAGCTTGCATGTGAACAGGAACCGTGCCAACAGTCGCTGTGTTTACAGATTAGAATCTGGTGATCTCAAATCGTGATTTTCAGACGTTGTAATGTGCCTTTCTAACAGGAAATGAAACCTTTTGACAACTAAAAAAAAAAATCTAACAAATGTAGTTTATTTAGCTTAACTAAAGAGATTATATATATATATATATATATATATATATATATATATATATATATATATATATATATATATATATATATATATATATATATATATATATATATATATATATATATATATATATATATATATATATATATATATATATATATGGCATATTGTAGAGCGCCGTTGCCACAACGATGACTATAATGATTTTGAAAGCATAACGCTTTTTCATCCCATCGCATCCCTGCTTATCTTCTCCTGGTCCCGGCCTGACAAGTGTGCGTAGTGTCTCTACCATGAAAAAGAGCTGCACCGGAAACCAGGGGAGGGCCACGCCGAACAGCACAAAATAAATCTGTGGATACGGTACCCACAAAAGAATTATACAAAACACCAGCTTATGTCCACCAAGAGAAGGTCATTGCAGCTACTCTGAATCTCAGGGGCTTGAACCTCAGGAAAGATACAGGATGAACAACTGCCAAATAGAGCTCCAAGCAGATGAAGCTCAAAAACATAGGGCGCTGTTACGTTCCCACCTAAGTTCAAGCTTGTCTTTTAGGTGGTGAACGTAAAAGCCTGTGCTGGCGCCCCCTGTATAACCAGCGGTGGACAGTGAAGTAGTGTGGGGTGGGGGGTGGGGGGGGGGGGGGGGGGGGGGTGCAGTTGAAACAAATAACGAGGCATGACACGCAAAACTTATTTGGTCCTTGTGGGACATTTAGTAAGTAATTAAAACAAAACCAAAAGTACACACATTACCTAGTAAGGGAGGAGAAGGGGATTGCTGGGAATGGGGTCAAAGGAATGAAATAATCAAAAAGTCCCTTTTGATCTACCACCCCTTTCCCTGCCTAACACAATCTATCCCTACCCGGCTCCCCTCTCTATAGCAAAAACTACAGGGGTGACCCCGCCCAGCTAACTTAGTGTGTGTAACAAAGTTTTACCTACGTGATGGAAGTGTACACCCATGGGCAGAGCTACCTACCCCTTCTTCAGAACTGAGGTAGAGTTCAACTGGGTCTCACGCGCCCAGATCCAAAAACAGTATTAGGCAGGCATCCCCCCCCCCCCCCAAAAAAAAACCACACACAGCGCCTCTCTTTTTCTTTCTCTCCCTCTTCTGTTCCTCAACCAGGCTGGTTATATAGGCCACCAGCTCGTTAGCTGGTGGCCTATAGCTGCTCCTCGCCAACAGCCAACCAGCACCGCACACCTGTAAGCCATGAAAAAAACAAAACACTACCCCCACTCACAGTTAAAGGCATAGAGACAAAACATGGGGACATGTAACAGGCGCCCTGAAAACATCAATCCCAAATTCATTCTGATGCTACGAAAGTGGAGGGAGAAATGGTCGGACACGATTATCGCAATCAAAAACACAGCATTTCACAAAGAGATGAAAACTTCACTTACGGCCTGGTTAAGAGAAAAGATGTCTGCAGCTTTATCCCCTGGCTTTGCCAATATAAGCCACATGACACATATGTTGGCAGGGAGACCAAGAGCCACATTGATTATGCACAGAAGCCAGACATTTGTACAAGAGAGATGTAGAGATGGAACATCCGGAAGACATCTTCTCACTTAGTTGTCCTATAAAACAAAGCATACTTTCAGAATATCTTCTTTTCTTTGGGCATTGGGGGAAAAGGACATTAGAAAGGTCAACTCTCTCGGGGACAAACAAAATAAATATAAGATATTAATGTAGTATACATGCAGGTAAACAATAATTGAACTGCTTTTAGAGAAGGATTTCACCATTAGAAATTTAATAAAAAATAAAAAACCTTTGTAGTCACTACTAAACCCTTCTCATAGTAATCATAAAAGCTATTATTTATAGTTCATTTAAACTGAATGTTTGCTAGCAACTTGTTTTTTTAAATGATCAACTATTTAAACAAAGGCTTAATAACTTATTAGCGTTTTGTAATTTGTGCAGCTGTCATGCACTGGTTGGACATAAAACATATAGATGCAGTCAGCTATGTTGGTACATCGGTATCAGCCAAAGACAACTAGTTTGAAATTGGCATGTGGTGTTCAGAGACAAATTCTAAAGAGTAAGTTAGGTGATCATAAAGCAAAAAATGGACACAGACTATTTGGCAGATAGATTGAGCCTCCTGAGATCCCAAATTAAAATCGTACTTTTGCAGCATGGGACTTTGGTACCAGTTCAACCCTAGTGTTTTCCTCAGCAGACGGTCCACCTGCTGTTCAAATGACCTCTAAGTCTGTTTTAGCCAAATACAAACACACAAAAGGTAAAGTTGGGGTTAGACTATATCCTGCAACGATTTGCAAGGCATACGTAGAGTCAACCCTTGTGTCATTCAAACATATCGAATAAAAGTTACTCATGATTGAAAAGGCTAATAACGTGGTAGTTCTGGGGCAATAGCACATTGCAGTCATTTATCTTGCTGCTTCAGAGATCACGGAGTTTGATATTAAAGTCTCACGGCCATTTGACGAAGGTCAGTTTACCGACCCTTTGGAGGAACAGCGAGGCCTGGATGAACCCTGAAACAGCGGTGCAGATGAAGAACATATTGAGGATGTCCACAAACAGTTCCTCCGTAAAGTAATTCTTTAAAAGAACAATAAGCACCAAGGGGACATACATGACAAAGACTGAAACCGTGATAATCAATATGATCCTAAAAGCCTTGAGTTTTACGTTGCTCATCCCCTCTCTCTGCCTGAGCCCTTCTCCTGGACCGGGCCGTCTCAGTGCGTGAAGAGTAGCGACGCAACAGTAAAGGTTCACTGTGCAACACACGGCGACCTGCCACACAACGTTCTCTTTGAAATCCGTCAACGCCAAGACGCACGCGCCGGTAGTCAGAGTCCACAACCAAATAATCCCCAACATGGCCAGTCTGTACTTGAGTGACTTCATCCTCAAGAAGGCCACGGGTTTAACGACCGCCAGGTAGCGCTCCACGCAAATCAACGCCAGAAGACACGGACGAGCCGTCAACACGAATCCCAGGAAAAAGTGCTGGATTTCCCTCACATACCAGTTCGGGAACACCGACAAGACCACTCCGAAAAAGTCGTAGAAGCACATAATTTCAAAAAGGGCCTGGTTGAGGGAGTAGAACTCCGATGTGCACATGTTTCCAGACATTATAATCTGCAGGACGTAGATATTGACTGGAAAACGGAGGATCAAGCTGAGAACATTGGGCACCAGTTTTATGTTGCTGCTGAGGAAGGTTTCTCCGGAAAGCGGGAAGGAGGAATTCTCAAAAACAGTAATATTCATCCTGGAAGCCAACAGAAAGAAACATGACATTATCTTTTTGGTACATTTGCAAAAGAGTAGGTTTCTATTTTTAGCCACAGTTACTTGTAGTTTTACGTACATGATGTGGCGATATCAAACATTTTGAACTCGCACCTATTTATACGACGTCAGAAAAATAAAGAAAACACCTTTGAAGACGTTTTCATTCAGTGGTCTGTGAATTCAAATACACAAATGAATCAGACCAAAAGCAGTTTCCCAATGGTGACTCTGACTTCTATTCGTTGTGTTACGCAGCCTACCTTTCATCTGTCGTAGAAAATGTTAAAAGAGAATTATATACTAGATATGAACGTGAGAGCCATGAAACAAAGACCCTTTCTAAGCTATTTAACCACTATATTTTAAGAATTGAAAAACAGCCCCAAACCTGTTGTCTGCCTCCACTTGATCCCACGTGAGTCGTTCTTTTCACAAACGTTCACTGACAGTCAGATACTGTTTGCGTCTCCTTAACATCCCCGACCCAAGGCGCGCGCAAATGCAAATTCTAAGATGCTCGGGCCATCGCCTGTGTTTTGATTGATAACATTTAGCTGCCCGGTGGAAGGCCTGAGCTTTGACCACAGAGGAAGCCGCAGTGATTACAGCCGGAGACGACCACGGCGCTGCGGAGAGGCGAGTTGTTTCTGTGACGAGGAAACGGCCGTGTTTGAAAAAGCAGTAAAGCACAAGATTCAAATGTCAAAGGAAAAAAAAACGAGCTACTTGATTAAATTGTTATACAGCATCCTTTATATATATGTATGAGGTGCAGATGATTTGATACGGATCACTTTATATGACCAAAGTAAGTACTACTCTGGTACAGCACTACCACCTCCATCCACAGGGACGCAAAAGAAATGGTAGCTTTAAGAAGCATTAGTGTCACAGTGAAAGTCAGGCGGACTCACACGCATACCTCACGAACAAAAATACTAAAGTTGAAACTTAAAAAGATCGAGCTTAAAAGGCGCGACCAAGAAGTCCCCGACATGGGAGACACATTGAACAACGCACCAGGAGACAAGAGACACACACGTGATTGGACACAGGTAAAAACAATCAGGGACACGGCAGACACAGACACAGGGGATGACCTGACAGGAAGTAAAGCTAAATGAGGCAGGAAACTACAAAACAAAACATACATCCAACGTACCTGAAAACATCTGGAAAATTTTACATTTAATCTTGCAAGCTTTTTAATTAAACACTGACACACTTCCGCACTCAATGTAAAGCAATTTGTATTAGTGTTAAAACATGCGCGATTGTGTGTGCCCTGATGGTTGAACAATTATTATTAATTTGTGAACAAATTTCACATAAATTACATAGCCTATTAAAATATATATAAAATATATAATAAGCAGAGCCTGTGACAGGTTGGATTCATTATTTTACCAATTAGATTGTTCACTGAATGTAATAAAATCCTTTTTTGAAAATATGGATAAATAACCTGGTATCTAGAACCAAAGCACAATGTAAAGATTGATGGTGGTAGACGATTGTAATACACGGTGAACATCTGCGCACCTGTGAAGGCTGAAAACACATTTGTTTATAAGTCACATCTCAATGAAAACCAAAGTGTGAATAGTACAAAGATTAATTTGCAAAAGCAATGACCCGTGAAGCTTTGCTTTAGCGCAGAGCAAACCATCCACAGCACAGTTTGTATTTGCATACCAAGCAAAAGCTCATACAAGACGCAGCGGATAGAACTCAAAAAAAGGAAAACTTTAGCACTCGCATCCACCAACCACTCAATTGTTTGGCTAAATGGATGAACAGAACCTTTGAGACTTTGAGCAAGATGACTTTGTCTTCTTCGCGTCACTGATCACAGTGTGAGGCAAGAAAAGCACACGTTAATAACAAGTGTGGAGGCTGTGCCTCTCGAGATGAATGCACCCATAGGAACAGGAATGAGCGATCACAATGTAAGGAACGCAGTTAATCAGTTCAACGGGGGTTGTTGAAATAATAATGAAGTGCACCTGCTAACTTCAGAAAACAAAATGGTGGATGTTGTCACGTAAGACGACACAGTGGCGTTTAGGAGAGAAAAAAACAAATCGAAATGATGAATGTAGTTACGACTGTACACTTGTGAGGGGTTAGTAAGACAATAAAGCAAACTTAAGTCAATGACTCTTGAAGGCAGTGGTTCCCAAACTTTTTTTAATACAGGTGCAGGTGATTGGATCCAAATGGGTCGTGGCCTTCATGTTTTTTCATTGAATGCATTTTTAAACACACGCTTGAGGCGGCGAGGTGACGAACCCTCTCTGTGGCGATGGACATTTTTTAAAAGCCGCTGAAGTTTTTTCTTCCTAATTGACAAATGTCGACCTGAGTGGGAAGGGAGAACGCGTCCTTCTCTTCCTTTTGTAGATAAAGTTCTTGAAGTCAATTGTTCGACCAGCGAGCGCAGAATCGCTCCGAGGTTTTACTGAAAAGCAACAACACCGCTGAGCGCGCCTCTTTTCACGCAAGCTGAAGTGGGATGGCGAGGGGTCCGAGGCGACACTGACTGTTACAGCCTCAGGCACCGGGTAGACAGGTGGTGTCTGTGGCCCCCGTCCAATGAGACCTTAAATCACACATAGATGGGATTGAAGGTCTCTGGCGTATTGCGAGATGCAGGCCCACGCGGATCCAATTTCTAATTCTCTTTGTTGCAACCCCATGGTAAAAGTCAAGTAATGTGTTTAAAGTTGTGTACTTTTGATTGAGCTGAATAAAGGGAATAAACCACAAAGAAAAAGTGGTTTGTGGAAAAGGGAAAATAAGGAGAATCAAAACAGTGGAGCTCGACTGAATGTAAGTGGGACCATCACATGACCACACATGGGAACCATAACACCCACACGTCTTTTCTTTGCAGTGGTCGGTTGGCACTGCTTTTAGATGCACATTAAGTTATTGTGTCCTGGAACAGGGCCCGATTGCATCTCTGTTGAGCTCTTCACTGTCATTGCTCAAACACGTCACGCTACTCCTCCGACCCAGAACTGTCCCATCACTAAATGTGCATTGAAATGTCTTTTCAAAGCTGGGAACCAAGACTAATCATTGTGTCAAACACATGTACAGCCTTGAGCTGTACAATAAAAAAAGTTAAAATGAGGGACAGTTAAGCATTTTGTCTTAATGTTTACACCCTCGGGGAGCCTTCCATTATTACAACCCTCTTAGTTTAGCAAGGTTTGCCATGACACGTCACGGGTGCTGTCAATGTAACCGTAACACAAACACTATGCCACACTAATAAGTGGCCCGTTGAGTTGGGGTATTCTATTGGTATTATTACGGACATAATGTGGGTAACATACTCGTGAGAAATTTTTCTGTTATTATCAATGTTTTTGCAAATTAAATGATTCCTTTTTTAAGATTGGCCTGTTCAGATAACCAATAGAAATTTAAAAAACCTAACTTCAATCCAGCAGATTATTGTCTTTTTCTTTAGTGACAGTTGACTGACTCGGAAGATAAAATATTGAATAAACATACTTTCTTAACTACAAGGAAGCTTAAAGAGTGTGAAAGACTTAATGAACAAAAATCATCAGTTCTAACCAATACACCATTTTATAAAATAATAATGAACGGTAAAGGAAAGAAATGAGGAAACCTTTCTATTATGGGCATTTTCATTGTTATTAATATCGTGTCAGGATTGTTTTACACCTACGTTAGGATTTTATTCATACGGCTCAAGTAATCTGTGGCTGTTGATCAACTCCTCAATACTTTGCGTTACCTGATATGTTGACATTAAATTGTCTTCAGTGTTATCTTATTTGGTATTTGAAATAAAAAACAATCGTGTTTTGTGATGACAATGCAAGAGGAAGCTAAAAAAAAAGGTTTCCGTGTTGAAACCAGAGAGGCATCATTGGTCGATCATTTTTCATTTTTGATTACTTGTAATAGCAACCGAAAGACTGCAGACTACAAGAGTTAAAGTAATTCCAGGAAACAAAGTAATAGTTAATAACAACCAAATAGTTTTTTAGCCAGGACATTGTGTGGATGCATTATTTACCATCTTTACAGAAGCTGTTGCAGTGCGTACTGGATACCTGTTTCCCGGTAGACATTTTTGACTTGTTATCCCAGAAAAAACAATGCTGTTGGTGAATAAAATGATGATCCCTTAAAACAAATTGTACATGTTGTACAACATTTTGTTAATCCTCCATGTATGCTTTTTTAAATTATGAAAACATTAATGAAATAACTTTAGTAAACCAGATCAGATGCTCCCTCAGACAAAAACAATTTAATCAAAAACCATCTTGTTAGAACAATGCAAAGTTCTATCTGCAAAAAAATCCCTTGGCAGTAATTGGCAGAATATAGTTTAGTGTTTTGTGAAATTAACCTGTTTTATTAGCCTGCCTTCAAATAGAATCTTTTCAAAACAGGGTTGCAGACTTGATACGGCTTTGTTGTTGTTTCTACACTTTTAAGTGAATTTGATTGCTACTTTGCTTTAGCGCTTGCTGTTTTTTAGTGACTGGACTGCCAGTTCTCGCTGTAGATTCTGCTGTATTAGATTACCTTGACTGCTAGCGTGCCCACCTAGCTTCGCTAATTTGAACATGATCCAACTCAAAGCAAAGCAGACTTGAATCTTTGAAATCCTCAGTTTGTCAAAAAGAGACTGAATATTCACTGATTGGGGGCGACAAAGTGGTTGTTGTTTTGAGAGCGATCAACGTTTTGTTTCCCAACGACGAGGGGTGTGGTCAGCGCAGCCGTAGCCAACTTCCACTGACGAGGGAGGAGGACAGACAAGGGAGTCTTTCGTGGGAATCAAGACGAGTAAGACAACGACAAGGGAGTCTTTTGTGGGAGTCAAGACGAGTAGGACAACGCCATGCAGTCTTCCATGGGAGTCTTTGGGGCGGCTGAGTGCGGCGCCTTTGACTGCTAATCATTCATAATGTGTTTGCTCTCTGTACCTGTACCTGTTTGAATCTCTTCCCGCAGATACTACAGCCCTCAGGCTTGATCTGCTCTTCATCACGACTCTCTCTGTCTTCTTACGACACAACAGGCCGGCAAATCCCCTCAGACTCCATGGCTCTCTGAACCAGTGCGTGCCGTGAGAGCCACTATGCGAGCATCGGAAAGGAAATGGCGTAAAAATAACCAACCTGATGACCTGCTTGTGTTTCAATCTCTTCTCTCTTTTTCCTGCTTCTATCTCTGCTGCCAAAAGCTCTTTCACCCCCCTGTGTCCAAACCAAGATCTTCCACCTCTGCCCGTCCGACCACCTGCCCTCGTGACCCCATACCTTCCCATATTCTACAATCTATCGCTCCTGACCATCATCCTTTCCTCACTTGTCTCATTAACAATGCTCTGTTATCTGGCTGTTTTCCCAACTCTCTGAAGGAGGCAAGAGTTTACCCACTCCTGAAGAAACCCACCCTCAACCCTTCTGAAGAAAACAGCCTCTCTTCTTCCCTTTTTGTCCAAAACTCTTAAACGTGCAATCTTTAACTAACTCTCCTCTTATCTCCATCGTAACCGTAACCTCCTTAACCCCCACCACTCAGGCTTCAAGGCGGGCCATTCCACAGAGACTGCTCTCCTTGATGTCTCGGAGCAACTCCACGCTTCCAGAGCTGCTGGACCTTTCTTCTGCATTTGACACAGTAAACCATCAAGAACTTGGTGTCTCAGGCTCTGCTCTCTCCCTTTTCTCATCCTACCTTGACCGCCTCACATAGCGAGCAACTTTTAGACTAATTATTAGACTATTATTATGAGAGGATCTGTGTCGAAACCATGTTCTCTTACTACTGGAGTCCCTCAGGGTTCCGTCCTGGGCCCCCTCCTCTTCTCTCTACACCAACTCTCTCGGCTCTGATACTCGCTCGCATGGTTTCTCCTACCACAGCTATGCCAATAACACCCAACTAATTCGGACACGCAGGTGGCAGCACAGATCTCTGCCTGTCTGACTGACATCTCTCAGTGGATGTCCACTCAAAATCTGAAAATCAACCCCGACAAGACTGAACTACTTCTCTTTCCGGGGAAAGATTCTCCTATCTGGGACCTGACCGTTAACTTTGGCAACTCTGTGTTAACGTCCACTTAGACTCCTAGGAACCTCGGTGTGACACTTCCAACTCTCCCTTACTTCGAACATTACAATGACAACACAATCCTGTAGATACACGCTCTACAACTTCAGGAGAATACGACCCCTTCTCACTCAGAAGGCAGCGCAGGTACTGATTCAGGCTCTTGTCATCTCCCGCCTTGACTACTGTAACTCTCTCCTGGCAGGTGTCCCTGCTACCGCCATTCGACCACTGCAGCTCATCCAGAATGCAGCAGCTTGACTGGTCTCTAACCTTCCGAAATTCTCCCACACTACACCACTCCTTCGTTCTCTTCACTGGTTACCAGTGGCTGCCCGCATCCAGTTCAAAACATTGGTTCTCACATCCATGTGAATGGATCGGGTCCACTCTATATCCGGGACATGTTCAAACCCTACATCCCAACCCACACACTCTGCTCTGCATCTGCCAATCTTCTTGTTCCTCCCTCACTCACTCAGAGCAATACACTGGATCAGATCACAACTCTTTGCTGTCCTTGCTCCTAAATGGTGGAATGAGCTCTCTGATGACATCAGGACCACAGAGAGCCATCACATCTTCGCCGAAAACTAAAGACACTCCTCTTTAAACTATACCTTGACTAAAAACACCAACAAACTGTAGCACGTAAATTGTACTTCTGAAGGTTCTTATCTATAGCAAGTAAATTGCCCGTTGCTGTTTCTTGTTCTTTTGAGTTTGAATCCTCATGGTTGAAATGCACTTATTGTAAGTTGCTTTGGATGAAAGCTCATACAAAAAACGGCAACTGTCCCCAAGAGTCGCCAAAAAGGGATGCACATGGCTCGGACACCATTGCTGATACTGTGGTTTTGGGTTTATGAAGTTGATCATTCTGACATCATTGTAGATTTCTGCTGGGAACCCACAGTTTGTCTTTAAGTTATTATTAGCCTGCCAAGTCAAATACAGACAAGTAATGGAGTTAAAGTTCATGTTATTTAATATTATATTACATCCAAAAAGTTTTAGTTTTAAGGCATTATTATTAGTATTGTAAAATAAAATAATATTTAATTACATTCTGTAATCAAAGACTGGGGGGCAGTTATTTCATAGTTAATGAAAAAAACTGTTTATAGTGTCACAAAAACCGTATTGGTACTTTAACTTGCCTCTCCTCTATAACAGGTTTCTTTTAAGCTTCTTGCAATACGTTGAGCTCACAAGGCCACAGTAAACATGCCCACAAGGCGAATGGGGACTGTCTGTTGTGGCGATCAGATGACGTGTCAGTATGGCACCACTTGATTTACAAACAGTTAGCCGTACACGCTCAGAAAACACTGACCTGAATACCATACCATACCATAAAGTGCCTCATCCCAGCAGGTATCATTTCAGACGGATAAACCCTTGGAAATGCGCCTCCAGATCAGATACCAATAAACACTGTGAAAACAAGTGCCGAAGGCTTCATGCAGGATATAAAAACCCACAAAAACTCTGAAGACAGTTACTCTATAAATTGTCTTCCAAGCAGTTTGAATTGGAATAACTCCCCTCTGGTCCTCTTGCAGGCCCTGGTGGGAGGACCCTACGTGAAGGAGAAAGAGTAGGCAACAGCAAACAAGTACTTGGTGGGTCGCGCGTGACGCTTGAGGAAAGTTTTCGAGTGGGAGAAAGTTGGGATGTTGCCTGAAGAGATGCTCATTTCAGCAGCCATTAAAATGTTCCCGGGGTTCTGTGATCTCAGACTCACAGGGCTCCTGGAGGCTAGAGAGAGCGAGAGAACTCAACCGTCAGGATTCCCAGAGGCAAGACAAAAAACAGAAAACAGGGTAATTAGATGAATTCCATTAGATGAGAATGTGTAATACTTAATAGCCAGAAAATCATGATTAAGTGTTGTACCTGTTAGCAGATTACAGAGTATTCTCAGCGCAATCTTTCCATATTGGATTGTTGTTCATTTGTCTTGTCTGTTGTTGTCCAGTTTAACTCTAATCGATTACTGTTAGCGTTGGAGGAATTGAATGCGTTGAAGTTGCGTGTCTTACGAATTCATATTACAAGATTTCAATGTCATATTGAAGATGTTAAATTTCAAACCGAACCACCGCAACCAACCACCGATGACAATCACAAGGCTCAAATGTTATTCTTAAAGGGATTCAGGGATGTTACTGGTGCACGGCCATGCCTCCCATTCAAAGTCTGAAAGGACGCAGTCAACCCTGAATTGAAACTCAATCTTTCCCATTATTACTCCAATGTGAAAAACAGATTCATGTTAAACTTCGGAAGCTCTGAGAGGCAATCAAAATCATTTTCAAAGTATTTCCTTCAGCATGTGTACCGATTTTCTATTGAAAAAGAAGATTGACTCATTGATGAAAGTGGACAGCTGTTGCAATATTAAAACAAGCTTGCCTTCATCAATTCCTTTATTCAAGATAGCACTTCTTCTAGTATATGGGTCATTGGGGATGAATGCAGATATCTCAGGCATCAGCTCATTTTCTACCGATCGCACGGTTCAGTTCTGTTAAGATAATAATGTGATTTGATTGTCAAGCAAATGGCTTTAGCTACACATACATTAGTGTCGCGTGGCGGACCACGTCGTGGCTGGACCATTGTAATGGTTTAACTGATGCACATGCTTGAATAGTGTTAGTGATTGATGAGTATTGATGAGGCAGCAACTAATATAACGGATCATATACCCTTTGTTGTGTTGACAAAAAACACACAGAAAACACAGAAAAACTCGGCTGATTTAACACCTCACAAAGGATTGAACACCCTAGAGATACAGCCATGGGTACGCAGGTGGATTGTAAGGATGTGGAACAGAGATCCCTGCTCCATACATAATGGCGTAGTGAGGGACAACAGACCTGGATGAACCAAGTATGCAGCTGAGTATTGTGCTGAAGCGAGTGAAGCTTTTAAATGATTGCAGGTAGACCCAGACAAGGTACTCAGGTACAAGAAGTGCACTAATGCTCACTAATGCAAGATAAAAGTATGCCTTTCCATTAGGGCTGATTCCATGGCCAACCTGCTGATACGTAACAATGTTATGGATTCTATAATCTACAATGGAATTTAAGAAACAGACAATATTGCAGAGTTATGGCGACAACATTATAATCTCTTATTCAACCATATGAAACGTGATTTGTATAAGGTGGACAATACGGGGGGTAATTGTTTCATGGTCTTGTGAGTTTTTCGTCATTAGACATTTTAGATTTTCAGATAACAATGTTGTAGTCAAGGATAAGGTTAAATATCTTAGACCTTTTATTACAGGACAGATGGGCGATGATATTTTTAGGCAATGTTGTGGGATGTAGGCACACGCAAACGTTCTCTTGTACAAGTTTAGAATGGCTACAGATGGAGTGAAGATGTCTCTGTTTACAGCATATGGTTATGAGATTAAAAATGTTACAAAACTATTGTTAAAACAATGTGTGAGTCCCGGGCCACCTTTTACCCAGCTGTCCAATCACAGTGGAAGAGAGCAGAGCAAACCGGCTGCCACAAAGACGTGATTAAAGCTGTGTTATTAGTGGTGTGTGTAGTAGTTTGTCTGCTGTGCTCCTTTCTGTTGTCAAACGTTTAGCTGTTTAACTTCAGACAGATGATAGCAATAGCAATTATTTTCAAACAACAAGAGAAAAGAAAAATGTAACAGTGTTATGTGAGTTTATGCTTGTATATGTGTGTGTGTGTGTGTGTGTGAGAATAAGCAAAGGCTTTTGTTTATTCGTGGGATACTGGAAGATAAACCGGCATTAAGTCATCAGCAGTATAAGAGCTATAAGTGCACAATATAGGAATCCTAAAACAAGGAATACACCGACAATACATCAAAAAACATTACACAACAGCTATTAAATGTTGTGGAACAGCTTTTGTGGAGGAACATTTTTTGTGAGGTGGGAAAATTTGTTCCATAATTTGGTTTCCATAAATCTTATAAAACATGTACCTGTGTTGTAGGTACTTTTGGTGATCTGAAGATTGGCGAGTTGGATACGAGTGAAGCTATGACATAGACCCTGAAGTAATAAGTAATATAATAAATGAAAAGACAAATTCCAGAAGTATTAATGTCATAAATAGTGGGAATTTGCAATTTCTGGAATGATTATTTTTTTCAAGTTTTCCAACAAGAGCAATGGAGCTTAAGCGGTAGTTCACAAAGGAAGACTCCCTTTACGCAACGCATCATTTCTTCATTGCCTCAGTTGGTCTCCCAGCATTACGCTATCAGCTGATATTTGCGGTGTCCAGGTGTATACAAACAACCAACCAGATGTGGCACTGTGTCTTTAAACCAATCATATTGTCGCTGTCAAAAGGGCTTCTCTCCGTTCTTGCGGTCAGGTGTCATTTCAACGCGGATGCGACCCTCCTCCACCCCAGGCACCTCCATCCAGCTGTCAGCCATTCTTCAGTCATCCTCGGTTTTCATCAACTCCCTTCTTCACCACCGCCGCCAGCGTCTGGACTCCGGGGGGGGGATTCGGCCCGAGCCCCTTGATTATCCTGGTTTAGGATGGAGTCCAATCGCCACACAATTGCATTATTTCAATGTCAGGAATAATAAGTGTTTGGACCGCGTCTCTCCCGATTGAAATGGTGTGAGTCCAGCTCAATGTTTGGTAAACTGGTGGTCAGCATTCTTCAGACAGCAGGGAGGACGGTGAGCCAACATGTTAAAGGATAATATATTCAAAGGCTTCATTGCAAATGCAGCTAATGTGGTCAGCATGCTATAGCAAACTTAAATATAACAGAGGAGGCTGTAAACAAAGGGCACGTGGGGACTGTTGAGAGATCTTTGTTCTAATGATCCTGATGTACCCGTTGAATGTGGCATCGACGGACTACATTTGTTGTTTGATGAAACATAAAGAAAATCGACTGCAGTGCTGCAGCTAATAAGGATCATAATAAAATCAAGATTAAAAAGCCCTTTAGTTAACAGTTGGAGCGTTGGTACTTGTAATCTAAAATACCCATGAGGCCACTCAGTTAATTTGTGTGTTTAAAAACACTGAGGGAAGACAAACATTTCACTTGTGGGTCCAACAATTTCCTCTTTATGTAGCAACAACTTTGATTCTAAAAGGAAGCTGTGTCAGTTGACCGAGGGCAGAATGACACACCGTTGTTTCGCAGTAAGTCCCAAGCTATCCGTGTGGAGCAGTGAGCTCAACTGGATTTTCTAGACGGGTGAAAGCGCTCACAGTCCTTTATTTTAAATGATGATTGCACAACGTGAAATATTCAAGAGAACCCATAAGAGTCCATGGATAGTGCGGAGGCTTACGATTTTTAAATATGTCTTTACTAGTTGAGTTGTGTTTTGTAGGATCCTTTTGAATGACAGCTGTTCTTCATGGGTTCCAGATAACCACCTTTGTATCGCGACAAAGCAACGATTACAACTCCACTGCACATTTGCACATCCACGTACCGGTCCACTGACCTTCTCTGTCCCAGTGTAGCCAGTCCAGTCACCCATTCCTTTCCATCAGGCAGAACAGCAGGTCCTACTGTCAGGTCACGGACTTTGTGTGTGTGACCATGGTGGTGCATCAAAATACTCCTTTAGATCAATTATCTTCTTTCTGAATTGGGGAAGTTCTACTATAATACTAATTATTCATTATTTATTATTATTACTAACTCCACCCCCTGCGGCATCATTAAGTCAACGTCTTTCAAGTGACCACCGGTCAGTAAACTCTTCCTTTTTGGTGTGTCACATCACTGGACATTGAGAGTTTTTAATATGGCTTTTTTTCTTTGTTCTGTTTTACCTGAGACTTAAAATATAACATACAATGCAAGTCATTATTTATAGGCTAAATTATATAAAAAATTCCAATACTAAGGATTTCCAGTAACAGGTTAACGGTTTAACCGTAAATAAAACAACTGGCAGAGTATTCAAAATGAAGACACAACAGTTGTATTACATAACTAGCTAACACACAACATGCGTACAGTGTGATGCTTCAGTCTTCATTTGGGATTTTTGTCATCCAATTGTCAGATCAGCCATAATTACAACCATATTAGATTTAAAAAAAAAAGTTTAACAGCAACAACAACAAAATCCCCCAATGATTACGTATACTTATATAAACATTCATTTTTTTGGGGGCGTGTTCATGAGTTCACATGTGCAACGTGCAGGTTGTCTACAGACAAAGGCCCTCCGCTCCATCGCCGTGCGGCACCCTGATCCTTGACAGCAGGTTTTCTTGTGGTTGGCATAATTTGGGAGGTGTCTTATTAACAGTTTCCAGAGAAGGAACATCGCAGAGGAAGTGTGCCGCTTGGCAGACGGCATGTTTCTCGTGCTCACTTATCTGTCTTCTTCTTTAGCGCCTCTGTGCTTCCCCACCCTTCCCAAGCACAACAGCAGGATTACCACCTTCATCTCCACACCTAACATCACCCAAAAGCGCGCATTTTTGTTTGATAGACACTATTTACAGTTATTATATTTGAAATGTGATGTCAAATCTGTATTTGTGTTGTTTCCCAAAGTTATGCTTCGGAGGTAACAGCTAACCGGCTTGGTACTTTTTATACGTAGGTGAGGCATCAGGGAATGGAGTCAGATTGATCGCACGTACAGACAAAACACACACAAACACACACAAACACTCACACACACACATCGGCGCTGAATACTTTGCAACAGCGAAGGCGGCGGGGTTGAGAGAAACTGACTGATTGCTTAATTCTTTTTATCGGATGCATTTTAAAAGGAGAGAAAGCACATGGCGACGCTGTCATCTCTCCTCTGCTGGCGACGGGATATAAATAACAAGTAGGTTCTCTTAAAAGTCGAGATGAAAACATATGCTTTGTTTCCAGGGCGTATAGCTGTGACGAGCCTTTGAAACCTGAAGCCGGGAGAAGACTCTCCTTCAAGTCTCCCTCAGTCAGCCGGAGAATGACGAACAAGGAGCAATGCCTGACCCAATATTTGACACATCGTCAAGACATATGTACCCAAGGACCAAAAAGCAGATTTTAAGGATCATTGTGTTGTACTGTAAAATGTTAGGAGGTTGCCACGTCTGTAGGACAACTTTGGAAGGGGGAACCATTTCCATTCTTCCAGGACACGTTTATCCTGCTGTGTAATTATTTGAAACCTTCTTGAAAAAGATCGAGTCATTGAGTCAGAGGATCCACTGACGTAATCGACGCGTCCTTGAGCAAGACACTTGACACCAGAAAGCTCCCGTAGCCGTGTGTGTGACTGGTGTGAATGTTACTTACTGATGGACAGGCGGCACTGTGCGTGGCAGAACCCATCCGTGTGTATGAATGGGTGAGTGATGACACAAAGTGCTTTGAGTGCTTCGAGTGGTTGGCAAGAGCAGAAAAGCACTAAACAAGTACAGTCCATTTACCATTTCCACGGTGACAAAGTCCTACTCAATTAAAAGGTGCCCGTCGATGATCTTAACATTTCAGTACGGGGGAACATTAAGACGTACTCCGGGTATGTTTCGCAGCGATGACATAAGAGGGTTTCCATGTCCCCAGAGGCTGATTGACTGCCTCAATGTGCTTCTTCCCATTCCCAGCAGCCGTCTTGGCGTAAGGGGGAACCCTCTCAGAATGAAGAGCCGGTGGAGGACACAACGATGCGTTATAGTCATAAGATCCACCAGAGCTTTTCGTTTCCGTTTAATCGACTAATCAACACCCTCCAAAGTCCACCGTCTTTGTTCTCCGGCTAATGCATTCTGATGGGTTCAAAGGAATGGAAAACGGAGAGCGAGCCAGAGAAGGGGAACACACACGTGAGCGCGCGCGCGCGTCTTTTCTGTGCGCGCCGATCGCATGTGTCAGGAGACCAATTACGCGCCAGAGTTGTGCTCCAAATGAGGCCCACGGAAACCACTGCCCTTCCCTCGGTTTTGCCTACCGCAAGAAAAGAAACAATAAACGAGGGAGCAACCATTACAGCTGTGCGCGCGCACACACACACACACACATGTCTTTTGTCTGTGCACGTCGGCGGGCGCCACGTCGCGTTACGTAAGATCTCCCTCCCGCGATGACAGCTGCTTTGCTTAGCAGGTGAGGATGTAACAAACAAATTGATTTTGGACACACCAAACGGATGCAGACTCACTGACTGGGCGAGTAAACAACGAAACAATATGCGTATTGATTTTGAACAAACAAATAGCCGCCGACCGCAACTTGTGAGTCAACAACGCGCGGCCTGATTCAAATTTAAAATGGGAGGAGGAGTAGGTCACCGCTGACTAATCTCCATCCCTCCATCGAGTGTTTGAAAGGGCCCCGACTCTCAGTGGAGGTAAACTCTCTCTCTGCGAGGGATCTTTAGGACGCGTGAACACGGAGGGACGAAGCAGGTGAAAACGCATAAACATACACGCCGTGGATCATAACCCGTGCATCCATTAATACTTGAAAGGGAGTGATCCCAGTGTGTTTATGTACGGGGGGGGCTAATCTCCCTCCGCTCCGCTACTGAGGGGGGGGGTGATAATCAAAAGTTTCTTTCTTTGTGCTAAGTTAGAAAATGTTGCCCTGTCCTGCTGAAGAATTCAAGTCAGAGATAGTCTGGCAGGATGGGGGTTCCTGTCTGGACTTGATTTAAGAGTCGGGACCCGCACGGACAAACAGAGGTTTCTCTGTGTGTATTGATAAGGGGATCGGTTTCTGTTCTGTCTAGGGAAGCAAGGTCAGCGGGTCAACCAGCAGATGTGTAAGATAAGGCGGGAGGTTCACACCACACCCCAACCAACACTCAACCATTGTTCTTTGTTTACGTTAGGCAAGGTGGTCTGCACATTGGATGTGACCGGATCCTTAGAGGCGGGGGGAGAAGGTTCATCCCCTACGCCAGCTTAGGGCCAATAGAAATCTTTTCTTTGTCTTTTGGGTTATAAAACATGTTCTTGCTGATGTTAGTTAGTGTGTGTTCTTCCGGCCTGCGGGCCGGTAGGATTGCTCCTGCCTTTGCAAACGCAGCGCTTATACTTGACCTGTGATCTGATGAATAAATCTACCAGAACGAGAGAAGTAGTTTGGCTGAATTCTTCCAGACGTCCCCATCCAGGCTTCCAATTTTTGAACACGAGCCTCTCTTTTGAAATTACTAACAATTTTGGTGACGTCCCGACGTGATTGGCTGACCTGGATGAAGATCGAGGGGGCATCCGTTTTCCGGAACAGGCAGAAGGCCGGCGGCGTGGTTCAGCGTTGACAACAAAGGAGCGCGCTACAGAATGGGTGAGCAGACGAGCCCCTTTTTGTTCTAAAGGAATGAAAAGTCTGCGATTGGACAAATCTAAAATAATTGTTGTCAACTGCAGAATACGTCTCTGTCCTATAAGACCACTAAATTTAAACTAAATTTCAAAATATTCTGATGATCACATGTAAAGTATAAGCACATAATCACATTGAATTCAACATTAGGGAAAGTGAATGAGTGTCCACAGGGTAGGGAATTTAATTAAATATATACTCAGTAGAAATCCAGAGTTGAAGTTTGCGTCCCTCTGGTGATCGCAGTCCTACTTTCGCATGCAGTAGGTTTGGCGGTTCAGTGTAAGAGTAGGGACCTAGCGGGTAGGGATTTAGTTAATTAAATACAGGGTTTAAAAAGGAACGACGGTGCTCACTTGAGCTATCGAAGGTCGACCCTTAGTCATTAGAAATCCAGAGTTGAAGGTTGCGTCCCTCTGGTGACCGCAGTACTACGTATGCATGGACTAGTATTGGCGATTCAGTGTAAGAGTAGGGACTCAGCGGGTAGGGAACTTTAGGTAATTATATAGAGTTTAAAAAGGAATGACGGGGCTCACTTGAGTTCCCTGAGGTCGACTCTTAGTCGGTAGAAATCCAGAGTTGAAACGGTCCCTTTGGTGATTGCAGTTGCACGTATGTATGTCGTGGACTGGCAGTTTAGATCAGAGCAGGGTTTAAATTTATGTTAATCATTAGTCAGAAGAAAACCCAAGTTGAAAGGTACCTCTGGTCCTGCAGCCCCATTAGTGTGATATGGGGACTGGCAGGTTAGAATATTAGATGACGAAATAAGGACACAGGGAAAGATTTGTTATTTTTCATACTGGGAAATGTGTGGGTGGTTGGTGTAACTCCTGGTGTTTTACCGAACCTAGAAGCTGTGGATCAGGACTTGAAAAGGACTGAGAATCTGACAGTGAAAAGTGTTTGACCGGATTACACATTTGTGGGGATATGTATTAAAGGGTAAAAGGGAAAATCATAGTCAATAGTGGTGATACAAACATGAGAGAAATAAAACAATACAGGTGAACTGGTGTTATAAGCCTCAACAATCGAGCGCTGTATTCCTCTAATACAGTAGAAGCTTCTTGATTGGGTTCACAGTATTGGGCATTGTGTCCTTTCTCTGGTGTTCTAAAGCCATGTGTGAACAAATAAAATAACCTGTGAAACTGTGAGGAAAACAGAGGAAACCATAATGATATGGGATGATGCAAAATAGGCACTCTGGGTCTATTTAAGATCTATGAGAGATTTATGAAAAGAAAAAAATTTAAATTAAAAAAGGAAACATGTAACAGAAATAAGTGGAGTGGGACGTAGAGATGCAGGAAGGCTGCAGCTGCGGAGCCCCTTATCATGATGAGACAGAGACTCAGCCAGCAGGGTGCTGCAGCCGGCTGCGGAGCCAGCACACACACAAGCACACGCAGTGCTAGGAGCTAAAGGGAGACAATGTGGAAAGAAGATCAATTCTTATAAAGTTGTGTGATTATTGATGCCGACAGAGTTTCACACAGGCAGTTAGAAAAGTTCAGTGCAAGAAGTGAATTAGATAGACGTAGCAAAAGAAAAAGATATAAAATAAAAATTGATTGTAATGGTTTAATGATTTTGTGTCATTTGGGGTTCACATAAATCAGTTAGTTTGACGAATCAGAATAAATTAATATGTTAACACCCCTTATGGGTGAGACACGCACAAGCGTCGGTGCAGTTAGGGATTGTAGATCCAACAACAGGTTTACAAACAAAACAACAATTGGAGATATCAAAAAGTTTTGGTTATCCTGTTTTTTCAGAGTGAATAAAGTTGTTATAATGAAGCATGAATGACTTCTATGTGAATGAGTTTCTAGGACTCCAAGCTATTACCCCAATGTTGATTTAACTATATGAGGTCAACAATAGGTTATTAAGAACTGTAACTAAATGTGGAAATGTGGTAGAACATTTCTGGGAGAAACAAGTTGGGTATTTGAAAGACAGACCCCAGCCGGAGCCTGTCAATTAGAGTAATCTAAACACACCACAAGGTCACGGGATGGTCAGAAAAGGCCCCAACTCGTAGCTTGAGGAAAACAGCAATCAATCACCCGGTTCGGACAGAACAAGCATGAGACAGGGTGATGTTATCAAGGAAACTCGGCCAGATCAGAACCTGCATCAAAGTAATGATTTGAAACCTAAGAAGTGATGAGAAATGAGGAGAGTAGGTGTATATAGTGTCAGTCGTTTGGTATTAATGTTTGTAGTTTTAGTCTCCTACACTCAGAGATGAGCTGTAAATTGTTGAGTGCTGATATTGAGTGTATAGTGCACGATACACTTGATACAGTATCTTGATGATGGAAGCAAATGTCTGATCAAGGAATATTGATACTAGCAGGACATGAAATATGGAAACTTTGTTACAGACTGTTGTCTTGTAATGGTTCAACAAGTAACAAGTATTACACACTGCATTTGACTGCTAAACATGAGAGATCTGTACTCTATCAGTGTTGAATGAATGAATGAGTGAATGTATTGGAGCCCAACTTGGACATGAGCTAAGTTGTGTTTGCAAGTAACAGATATGCCTTCGTTTTGCTTTTGGGCCGAAAAGCAGTAAAAGTGGAGACACTCAGGCTGCTGTAGGATGGGGAGTCCTGACCAGATGGGTCTGCTGCAAACTGAATTTATCGTCTCTTAGTCCGATTGTTTATTTCACTGGTGGTTTGGGATTAACCTTCTGATACATTGTTTAAAACTGTGGGTTTTAGTGATTGATACAACTGCAGATGTCCATCCACTAGTGATAGTAGTTCACAAGTTTAGAGCAAATCGACTGTAATGATGGGGGCCATTGGATGGTTTATTTAGATGGAAGGAAAATAGGGAAGTAAGTAAGTGAAGAAGAGATTGAAGTTGAAAGGTTATGAGAGAAACACACAAGTGTTTGAGAGTATGACAGAGGGTAAAGTGATGTGTAAGAAGGTTAAGGAGGTTGAAGAGTTTTACAGCAATGAAAGAACTGAAGTAAAATGCAGGAAGTGAAATCAGTAAAGTCATAGACATGCAATGCAGGAAGAAAGGAAGATATGCACAGGCGTTCTTTAAATCAAGATATGCTAGAAGACACGTAATAGATCTTGTTGAAGGGTTTTATGGGAGTAACAAGGTCACAGCAGTCAGAAGATGCGTGGGAGAGACGGTGGGGCCATTAAGGCTGGACAAAGAGATGCTTGCTCACTTGGAGCAACTCAAGCAAATTCTTGAACCACACACACACACACACACACACACACACACACACACACACACACACACACACATACTGTTGAATGAAATGAATCTTAAATGTAAGTATTCTTCAGTGATGTGATTAAGTCTATGTAGTTTTCTTAAATATTAGGACATAAAGAGGATATTTTTTCCTTTTTAGTTTAGATGATTTGGCTCATCACTACTGTAATGTCAAAAGTTACAAAGTTACACAAACAATTGGATTGTAGATGGGATTTTACAAACAGATTGATCAAATATATTCCAACTTTTAGATGGATAACACACAACAGGTGCTGATCGTGTTTCAACAGGAAACCACGACTGCCCTGACCTACTTTCTTTTTAAGTGCAACACTTAAATTGAGGATTTAACGTAGAATGATTAGAACAAATAAAAATGAACATTTTTAAACAAATATAGTAGAGCAAGAAGGGAAATTCGTTTTGGGGATAAACACAAAATTTGAGATATCGCCTAAGAGGTCTTGAGGTTATTTGGATATTAGATTTAACTTCATATGGGCATATTTTTAACCATGTTTTAAATTAATACAGGCCTCAACAGGAGTGATGGAGATGTGTGTACAGTTTTGCTGTGCTACTTACTACAAAAGAGAGAAATATTGGGCATGGATTAATTGTGCAATACACAATCCTCAAGTTTAAATGACCAGAATTAAATTAAATTGCACCGATACGTTATAATACAATTTGAATATTAAACCTAAAGATCTTTAACCCTAACCCTTCCGAATTGATTGAATTGTGTTCAATAAAACAGTAGATGTTTTTAAAAAAAAACAAGTAAAGAGAGAAATTATACCAAGGCTTTAGATACCGGGGAGTAAGAACAAATTTGTCTTTGTGATGAATGTACAACATTGTTTCTTATCAGCCACAGTTAGCAGGACTAATGAATAAACTACAATTAGATAAAAATTAAGAGAATGAGCTAATTGTAAGATAATTGGGTTGCGAAGCTCTGGCCAAGGATCAGACTTTAATATCCCAAGAAGGTGAACTGGGTGAGAGTGAGCACCAATTCAGCCTTTATCCAGATAACCCTCCCTTCTCCTAAGGCGCCGTCTACCAGCAACCAGACGCATACCCTCCTCCACAGGCTCTCTGTCCCTAACTTTATGCCTCGTACAAGCAGGACTACAGGACATGACGGGGGCCCCACTGTACGGTGCTACAGCCAACCGAGAAGACAGTGGGGAGGGGCAACCGAGGCCGAGGTAAGATGAATGAGGGGCAGTTTAGACAAAGAAAATAATTGTTTCTGTTGTGGGCAGTCTGGAAATTGTTCCAGGGCATGCTCCTAATCACCTAAAGGCCAGAGGCCTCAGTCCAACACAGCTCGAGACCCTCATGATGTCCATCCACCACAAGCACCATACACACTATAATAGATGCCATAGTGGTGCCCAGATCCGATGGCTGATGGTAACCTGTTCCAGAACCTGAGGTTACTCTGACGATCAATGGAAGACATTACAGATGTATGCTGGACTCTGGTGCTATTCCACAGTGAACATGCCATCTGCCACTATCAAGGAATGCTGTGCCGGATTTTCGGGCCAATCAGAGGAGTGGCTGCTTTCTATCCACGCCCCACTCTGACAGCCAGCTGCTGCAAGCTGAAGTCCAGCAGACACAGACAGAGGCAGACGTCTGGTGGGAGAGAGTGGAAGACTAAGACCAACCTGATCTACATGAGACTGTTCACTGTTGGAGCTCCTGATTCAAGGTGTTACACCGGACTGAACATTGCACAATTAACTGTTTGTCTTCTCCTGAGGAGGACTATGATATCCTGTGGATTACGACTGGAGTTTGAATGGACACCCAACGTCTGTGACATCTTTGTGGGGAAAACAAGGCGTAGCAGATGCGCTACGAGAGACGTCGGCTCCTCACATCACCTTGATCATCCAAAGCAGAGGAGAAGCTGAGAACATGGGGTCAATCGTTAAGGCAGGGGTTGATGCCACGGACTGGGAGCCCACTACAAATGTTAAACTATTGCACACACATTTGAAGTAAACTCATACCAGAGAAACACATGTGAAACCACATACTGACAATGGAAACACAACTCATGGTAGATTTCTTGACACATTTTGGACAAAAGAGGGAGCTTGATTGATGTGGGATTGATTCCAATTGCAACGGTGGTAATTGAATTGAAAAGGTTAAATGGAACGGTCCAAATTTACCGTCCTTAGTACCCCTTAAGGGATAATAAGCAGTAGGGATAGAAATAAATTGATTGCTGGATGCAGGCGTTTTGGAAAAGACGAGGTTCCCCTGGAATACCTTGATTAATCGGGTCCCTAGAACCAGAAGCTCGATTATCATGCGGTGCACAATTTGAGTCTTAAGTTGTGGTGTCAACACACTATGACGCCCCAAATTCTATGTTTAACACTATGTTTAATGCAATAGGCTCTGATTAGAGATGTTTCACCAGCATCAACCTGGAAGATGTTTTTTCTGTGTCCTAACTGACAAATTGTAACTGTTTTATCTGGGTGTTTATGAAAAGAACAGATTTGTGGTTTCTGTTCTGTTTCAAAAGGGGGTGTGTAGAACAGATTAAAGAATTAAGATTTTGATGCAATATAGTGGCAAATTAGATAATATGGAAATATGGCACCCTACTTGTGTAAGGAACATAGCTAAAAAAACTAACTAAAACTAAAATAGACCAGTTAATAATGGAACACGAGACTGTTGTACGTACATCACATGGGATAAAGGCGTTTTTACAGTCGAATATGTTGACACTCTCCTTTTAAATAACTCTGCCCCAGATGGATCCTTTACTAGAGCATTAAATAGACTAAGAGCCATTTCCTTTATATTGGCTGAACACTCTGGCATAGACAATCCCATTAATGATTGGTTAGGTCAACATTTTGGACAATGAAAGGGTTTGATAATGTCACTGTTTTGTACTATAGTATAGCATAGTAGCCTTCACCCTTTGTGGATACTAAATCCCTGTATCAGACAATTATGTCTTTAATGCATCACAACTGCAGTAGATGCTAAAATGCCCCTGCCATACAAGATGGTTTTGTTACATGAAAGGATCCAATTGTTAGGGCTGTGGGAGAATGGAGGAGATTGATATTGCAAGAACCGACCTCAATGGACCTGAAGAAGAAACCCCGTTAGGGTCAACGTCCCTGAATAGATAATCTGCTAACTGTTGTACACATCATATATAGTGGATGCATGCACGTAGGTGGTGTGATAGTTTTTGGGGCTAGGATGTATTTCTGTGTCTATTATACTCGGTTTAGATGTGATATAGATTTCTTAGTATTTCTTGTGATGCATAGAAATTTCCACAACTGCTGCATACACCCTCTACACTGATATAGGTTCTAGTGTTTTTTAATGTTTAGAAATTTCCACGACTGCTGCATTCACCCAATACCCACTGATATAGATTTTTAGCGTTTAGATTAGTCGTTACTTTTGATTTTTTGGTTTACATAATGAATTATGTAAAAAGGGGGATTGATAATCAAAAGTTTCTTTCTTTGTGCTAAGTTAGAAAATGTTGCCCTGTCCTGCTGAAGAATTCAAGTCAGAGATAGTCTGGCAGGATGGGGGTTCCTGTCTGGACTTGATTTAAGAGTCGGGACCCGCACGGACAAACAGAGGTTTCTCTGTGTGTATTGATAAGGGGATCGGTTTCTGTTCTGTCTAGGGAAGCAAGGTCAGCGGGTCAACCAGCAGATGTGTAAGATAAGGCGGGAGGTTCACACCACACCCCAACCAACACTCAACCATTGTTCTTTGTTTACGTTAGGCAAGGTGGTCTGCACATTGGATGTGACCGGATCCTTAGAGGCGGGGGGAGAAGGTTCATCCCCTACGCCAGCTTAGGGCCAATAGAAATCTTTTCTTTGTCTTTTGGGTTATAAAACATGTTCTTGCTGATGTTAGTTAGTGTGTGTTCTTCCGGCCTGCGGGCCGGTAGGATTGCTCCTGCCTTTGCAAACGCAGCGCTTATACTTGACCTGTGATCTGATGAATAAATCTACCAGAACGAGAGAAGTAGTTTGGCTGAATTCTTCCAGACGTCCCCATCCAGGCTTCCAATTTTTGAACACGAGCCTCTCTTTTGAAATTACTAACAGGGGGGGACTGAGGACGGGGCCCCCCACACGCAGGTAAGCCTTACTCCCACACCGCGGCCACAGCCACTAATCCCCCCGCTAGATACAGACGAGGAGGGGGGGGGGGGGAGAACTTGGCAGCTTAACGTGCTGTTGTGTCAGCGAGTAGAACATCACATTAATAGCGCGAGTTGTTGGGTCTTCAAGTGTTTGTCAGCGGGAGGACCTCGCTGTTGGAAAAAGTGATTTCAGCCAATCAGACAATAGGATGTAAGACCTCATCCAAAAGAGTCCTTACTAAATCCAAAGTGACTAAACGTCGTGCATTCAATAGTTTTGGAATCCAAGCAGTTGTTTCCCATGAAAGTCTTTGTGGGGAAAAAATAACGATTCTCAATTCTTCTTGGATTATTCTCCTCTGAAATGGAATCCTCTTTGTCCAAACTGAAAGATTCTATTTACTAGGACTTTGTTGAAATCCATCTCGCATTTAGGGCGTTTCATTCCCACGGCGATGCAACTCTGCTGTGGGCTGTCGGCCATTAATTGTGATATACAGTATATTTATATGTTTATATATAGTCTCAACGTAGCCCTGGGTATAAATGCACATTATATTTCTGTTATTAACAACCTTCTGGATTATTTTTTTTTATGTGTTTGAGAGGATGTTTGAGAGGACAGCGCATGTCGGATG
Organism: Pungitius pungitius; assembly: GCF_949316345.1. Classification (NCBI taxonomy): domain Eukaryota; kingdom Metazoa; phylum Chordata; class Actinopteri; order Perciformes; family Gasterosteidae; genus Pungitius; species Pungitius pungitius. Next base: position 4,368,654 of record NC_084908.1, read on the forward strand.
CCACACAGCCCTCCAGCCCCCCCGTTTTGTGATCTGCACTATTGGGCTTCAAATCAATTAAATGTTTTCCTCCACTCGCTCAGGCTGTCCTCTTTTTTAGCCGTACGTCCATTTACATCCTCCTGAAAATTGCTCCTGCAACTGAAATCTGTGTGTGAACACACACTTTGCCCAAAAAAATAAAAAAAAGTTTCCTTTTGGGATGACGACCAATAATTAAATGTTCAAGTTGACTGAGACAATATTTGCACATATGGTAGGTTACATTATAGCCCTGATACCGGATGGATTTGTACTGTGTGTGTGTGTTTGTGTATGTGTGTGTTTGTGTGTAGGCGTGTGTGTGCGTAGGCTAGTCTAGCTGAGTCTAGAAGCCCCGAGGTCATTGACCTATTTCTGCCTAAGAGTAGCTGTTTCATCACAAGCAGACACCAGCCACAACACCTGGATGGTGCATACATGTGTGTTTGTGTGTGTGTGTGTGTGTGTCTGTGTGAGAAGAAGCACCCTGTCTCTCTTGGGCATTACTGTACAGCTCTGTTTGGTGCTCGCTGATGGGAATACACACTCACTCCCTCCTCCTGTGTCCCGGCTCCTTCCTCCACTCTCCATCTTTTCATAGAGCAGCAATTTCCCACTACACACACACAGACACACACACACACACACACAGTCCTTTCTCTATCACTCCCAGGTGCACACCCGCTGCGATGTCCAGTGCTGAGTGTTGCTGGATCTGCGTTCGCAGCGAGACGTGCACACGCGTGTACGCTCGCACGCACCCACACACACACACACACACACACACATGCACGCGCACACGTGGGCACACCTACACAGATCCTGTTACACTAGATGTGTTCGCAGCGGGGTGAACCCGGTTCGAACAGCTCGCGAGAAAGTCTAATGATTGATGATAAGACCAGAATATCCGCAGCCGCAGCAGAATCACCCAAACAGGTTACCTGGGGCCTCCAGGCACCGCGCTCCTCCCCATGAAGGAGAGGGCCCCGGGATCGTTAGCGCGCACGCACACACTAATGGGTCCTTCAAACCCGCTACCGACAGACCTGGGCACGGAATGAAAAGCCCCAGAGGCGGCTTGATTGTCATGCACACAGAGCCACACCCCCAACACCACCACCTCTGTACTTTGAGACAACTTTTTTGCTGAACTGCTGAGGAGGCAGAGCAGGTAGGGCAGAGGCCCCCCCCGGTTCGTCCCTCATTCAACGTGTCCCGTGCACCTGGTGCTGGTGGGCGGATGTCACTCACGGGACGCGAGTGTGTTTGTTGTGTTCTGGCGGGGACGGAGGTGTTTCTCCTGCACAAACGGTGCGATTGGAGTCGTTCCCGATGACGTAAGCCGGAGAGCAGAGTTCTCATACACAGCGGTGATGTAATGGACTGTGAAGGTACTAGTCAGGCTCTTTCTTCATGCTCCCTCCTCCTCTCTATCTCCCCCCCTCTCTAACCCTCCCCTTCCTCTGTTCCCATCTCAACATGTTTTCTGTTTTTTTTTCTTGGTCTTGGCAGGCTTCTCCTCCTGCTCCTCTGGGAACACCGAATCGAGACCCAACAGCTCCCTCGCTCGGTCATAAAGGGAAACTGCATCCAGAGGTGGAGCTCCACGCTGTGTCTCCAGCGCTCCATCATCTCCACCCATCTCGTTCCACCAGTTCGGCACGCCCCCCCCCCCCCCCTCCCGCCTCTCTCTCCCTCCTCGTATGTCGTTTGTCGGATACTTTCTAGAGACAAGACGGTTCTTTTGTCACGTAAACTGTCGGAGACGTGAAGCATTTATTAGACTCCAGTTCCCACTAAGGAGTCCCAAACCAGTGCTCCACCTCCTCGTCTCTTCTTTTCTTTTTTTCCTTGCCTTCATCAAAGAAAACCACCAGCCCGGTTGGGCCCGAGAGGGGTGTGTGTGGGGGGGTCCATAGTGAGACAGGCTGACAAAAAAACCCCTCCCAGCTCTCTTCTCGACTTGACCATGAGAGGTGAATGCATTAATAGCAGCAGTGCATGAAGACGGTAGAACTACGATGAAGAAACACAAACACACGCGCGCACGCGCACACTTTGCTGCTCCCCTTCTGGATGACTCAACTATCAGGACCAACGATGTCATCGTCTATTCAAGGAAACTTCAAGAGAGAAGAAAGACAGACAAGCACATCAACGGGGGGGAAAACAAAGCACCCCCCCCCCCACACACACACGCACGCACGCACACACACACAGACACTTTGCAACGCCACAACACACACGTGCGCGTACACAAATAAGAACAGTGCAGTGGGGGCCCACTACATAAATATCAAATTACCAAACACATCAAACGCACAGAGGATGAAATATTGATAACTTTGAGACATTTATGTAATCCACAATGGTGCCTTATATAAGTGTTCCATTTTACAGAGACGTGCAGGGGGGGTATTGTTTCCCTTCTTCTTCTTATTTCTTCTGCTTTTACATCACAGTAAAACAAAGAGAGAGAGAGAGAGAGAGAGAGAGAAGTTCTATGTGTTGCGAGCTGAAGCGGGGAGCGCGTGAGAGAAGTTTGGACAAACGGGTTCCCTCTCCGGCGCGCGCGCGCATCACGCGCGTTCACTCAACCCGCCGAGAGAAAACACGCGCGCGCGAGCTGCCTTGGAACGAGCACGTGACCCGCTTCGGCATCAGTCTCTGCAAACACGTCCTCATCTTGTCACATGCGAGCACCAGCGCTGTTGGATGTGCATTCATGAGGAGGAGGGGGGGGGGGCTTCCGTCAATCGCTCCGCGCGATGGAGGCTGCCCCCCCCCCCCCCCCCCCCCCCCCCCCGAGCATATGGAGCTGACGGGGGAGGTTTCGGGCTTCTGTCTCCGCTGCTCCGCTTTGAGCTGCAGATCACACCGACTTTTGCACAAAAAGGCACAAACAAGCACGGAAATATGGATTCCCTCTAATTAATTGTAAATTGGTATGGCTCGAAAAGAGGATGCTGAGTGGTGTGTGTGCGTGCGCGCGCGCGCGCGTGTGTGTGTAGGGTTTTGCGATTGCATGTGTGAGAAGAAATGATTGCGGGAGAAAACAAGAGGGGGAAGACTGAATAATTCCACGTAACTTTGTTGCCTTATCAACAAGCCACTCTTCGTGGTTTTTCCTTTGAAACTGCTGTTCCCCACTAAGGCCGAATAAATTAGAGCTCTAAATAGGAATAATAATGAGAGCATACATTATTTCTGTTGTTGGCACTGGTTGATGTTGTTGTTGTTTGTGTCGGCAGGAAGCCTCAGATCTCCATATATGCAAAAAAAATAAAAAAGGTAACTTCTCTGCATGTTTTATAAGTTTGCAGGATCGTTTTAATGGTGACCCAAAAAGATGTCCTAGATATTTGGGGAACATCCTTTTGAAAATTTCCTGAAACTACAGACAGAGAGACAGAGGGGAAGAGAGAGAGAGAGAGAGGGAGAGATTAATGAAAAGATGATATGGAATGCAACCGTGTGCTGAAAGATGTTTCATTTAAAAAAGCTCTCTGCTCTAACATTCTTGAACACAGCCCTCTTATGATTACAAAGCCTTTTATTTATTTTCAAGTGTTAAAAGTTGTTTACACATTGAAGATGATGGACACTCCATCATTATCAACTCCCATTTAAAGGTGACAGCCCCACCTGCTGGCCCTCTGGCAATGACAACCACTGGACTCTCTCCTCCTCGGCCTGAGATTGGACAGGCCCTCCCTCTGGGAATCCCCACTGCAGCTTATGAACCCTCGCTCTCCATTTGTTCCTCATTTTTCTCACCCGTCCCTTTCTCTCCCTTTTTTCCGTCTCTTTTTTAGCTTTAGGTCCGGGTCCGGATCCGCGGTCGGCCAGTCAGTGGCCTCGGGCTCTATAACACCCCCCAGCTTCTGGAGCCACAAACGCATATGCACGCAAAAAGAGAGCTGTGCACACAGAACCTCGCTGACGTTCTCATCTGGAGCATGTTGTTGTGCTCAGCTGTTTCAACCCGCCTCGCTTCTCTGCTCTTCTCAAAGCATGACGTGACCCGTCTGCCTGGCCCTCACCTAGAGGTCAATGCTGAGACCGCATTTTAGAACTTCACATGTCTATCCCTCATGCATCATAGTGGTTAGATTTGATTTGGGTCCTAGTGGTGCATTTAATCGGGGAATAATTAAGTTAGCTGCCTCTATTTTTTGTGCTTTTATTTGTCTTTATTCAGAGGCACGATAATTGGAACCATTGCCCACCATGGTGCAATCCTCAATACTATGTCTTTTTCATGCATTTTTGCACCGTTCACCAACTGCTCGCTGACACTCAGGATGTGAGTTTGAACACCAAGCTTAACGCACCAGCAGCTTGTTCCTACTTTGTAACGCGTGTAACTTAGATTTCTTTCATCTTACATCACAGATTTATTTAAAAAAGCAAATCCAAAGCCAACTTTGCAGTTGGCCGGGGTCCTGCCCTGCAGAGGTGATAGCTTTCCTGGACTGTAGATGGCGTACATTGGCATCTGCAGCGGCACCTCATTGCCGCTGATGTTAAGATGCTCGGTGCTAAAAATGTTGATAACGTGGATAAAATGACATTTGAACTGCGCCAAAATGCAGTATGACAACTTGGGAAATAATGTATATATTTATTTGGAGGACAAGAATGTTCAACACATCACATCAAGTCTTGTTTGTCCACTCCGCTCCGAGACAAAAGCACCTTTTCTTGTCCAAATCCCCAAAGGAGCGTCCATTAAAGACATAATGGATCTAAATACAGGTAATAGAAAGTGTCTGGATGTGCAATATTCTCTAGTCGTTGGTGTCGGTGAGTTTGGACCGTGCACCACGCTCCCTCCCCCCCACCGCCCTCTCCTCATGGAGAGCACATCTGAAATACCAACGGTGACATGTGAAATACAGACAGCATGTCCTATGGCCTCACAGCACAGGGTGGTACCCCCCACCCCCCCCAAACATAGACCTGCATCAGAAGCCACGAAAATCCTACATCAGGAAAGCCATAACTTAGAGTGAGAGAGAGGGGTTTCTACAGGAAATATGCAAATAACTTTTAAGTAATAATAGAGAAATCTCTTTTTTTTGCCCCATTTGCTGTTTGGATCCAAAAAGGTTTTTGTGTAAAAATCCAATTTTTTAATTACTCTACAGCATTAACGCTAGTGTTCTGCATGTACTGTGTATGTAGACAATAGAATCGGTAATCAGTTTATTGCCAAGAACGTTACGGAAAGGAATTTGCCTTTGTGATTGGTGCATCCCAATAAACACAGTGCAGTGATATAAGACTAAATTATTATATAAGTCTTATATATTATATAAGACTAAAAAATTTAATGCATGAAATGTAAAATAAAATCGTTTAAACAAACCAACACATGACAGTATGTTAAAACATGCATGTAATTAAGTGCCAAGTGTATATGAGAAATGTAAAAGGTGCAGAATTGTAAAAGATTGTTGGTATATGTACACTTAGCATCATGGTAATAATCCCTCCCTCCAGCCCAGTCACAAGCCAAGTATGGAGTGCTACTGCCTGGTAGCACAAAGCACACCGTGAAGCTCATGTGACCGTATTAACCTTTCAGACCTAATCCTGCAGTCATGAGAGAGAGAGAGAGATCAGAAAAATACAAGTTAGAGAGATTTCCAAAGAACTCAACAAAGAAAGCGGAAAAGAAAACAACTATCAAATGTTTTGTTGCTCCTCTGAAGCCCTCAAGACTCCGTTTCTATCTATGGTTTGTTTTGACACGCAGACACTTGATATACAGAAGCGCAGATTTGCCACTGCATTGTCAAATGAATCGAATTGAACCCGATATCAGCGTGCAACACCCCCCGTGGCTTCATAAGCAACAAAGGGACCACAGAGAATAAAACTGACATGTTCTCATAGCATCAGTGACAGCAAGAAATGTCTCCATTATTGCCATAGTTAGTTCTATAGCTCGGAGCCAACTCCCAGTGTTCTTGCCGAGGGGCCGGCGAGATAATGCGGCTTCTGGGTCTGGCAATGTCATTGGCTGCGTGACACGGGTTTTATGGCTTTGTCGTGCCGGTCTTTTGGCACGAGAGCCAATGGAGCCTTAGGTCAAGATCAGCCGATTCCATTGAAAGTTACATCACCCCGAAGCGGTTCCTAATATTAGGCATTAATAAGCCTTAAACATTGCTTCCCACTGATGCTAGAAGCTCTGTGAGGCACAGTAACGTCTAAGCTTAATACACAGTGATGTCTGAGCTTAATGTCCGCATGATAACTTCCTGACATTTGGCAGTTACCATCTTCAACATCTCAGTCAAGCATGTTTGCCTTCCAACATTTACTGAATTATCGCTGACCACAAAAAGCAGTTGAGGCTGATGGAAATGCCAGTTTGTCCCGGAATGTGGTCGTTGACAAATTAAATTAAGTTTTGAGCTGATGATAAAAAGTTACTTTAAAGTGGTAACAATTCATCCCGAGGGCGGCATTAACTGGGGAACAAGAGTCCATCTTTAGATGTTAATAACGGACCAACATCTCCAATGATGTCATACTATTTAGTCTTGAAATCCTTTATTTATATAGATTTTCATGGCAACCCTCTCAATTGCCATTGAGATGGATGAGTTGGTGGAATTAGTAAAAGCTTGTGTGGTGTATAACCAGGCCTCTACCTGCACTGTATTTAGCTCCACTTCATGCCTTCATTGATGGAAGCTTAAAGCATAAATCTTTCTAAGCAAACATAAATGTCATGATTTCAAATCTGGGATGGCCAATTCAGAATCCCTCAATTTTATACACGCCTGCGTCCACAGAGGCAATTTAAACAATTCAGTCCAAGTGCTTTTTTTGTATGCTTGAGATGTTTGCATGACCACAACCTGGATGTGAGTACAAACAAACGGCCTGCACATAAACTCAGCTGCGGATTTCTCATTGCCTCTGGCAATACCCTGCGTCTGCCACTGTTCATTTACATATCGATCCCAATTCATTTAACACCACACTACTTCCAATTTAGATTCGTACAGTAACCATGCCATCGCGAGACTGAACAGGCCCATGCTAGACATCCATATCAAATTAAACTTCTTTACATTACATAACAAGATAGACATGGATGACTTTGTTAGACAACCGGGCATTTGGAAACCATGTCATTCGAACCCTTACTATGCTCTGGTGAAACAGGCCATATGAAGCAATTCATGAAAAACGCTTGTTAAACAGACACACAACCGTAATCAGACAATTCTACTTTATTTTATTTTGATATTGCACACTTGCTATTGCTCCAGTTTCTATGACTCTATGTCAAGTTCTTACGGTAGCATCAGTCACGCCCCAAACTCGCAGCCTATCTATAATTGCTCTTCCAGAGTTCACCTCGTGTGTGACATGCCGCCCAAGCATCACCACAGCTCTTGTAAGGGACTCGGTAGCATTTAGCACTGAAGTGCTACCTTACCCCCTCCTCCTCCCTACTCCCTTGGAGACACCTGTTGGCACGGAGACACCGCGGGGTGGCAACGTTTAACATGGCGATGTTCGTTTTTTCACCCTCCCTTCTTTCAGCGTCACCCATTACCATTGCCCTCCCTGCTCCAGGCCCAATTGACTCTACACTCGTAGTACGACCCTGTGGACGGTATACACGCTCACACTTGAAGTTTGAGCAAAACTAAAGGAAGTAAAGCGGGTTCTCCTGGGAGATACTGTGGATTGTTTCTGGAGTATCATTTCTTTTATGTTTTCTCTGACAACATGGAGTACTGCTTTTTGACTGGATTCCTAGTGGTTTTGTTGATACAACGTTGCAAGTCTGAAGGTAGGGTGGCATTTGACAAATACTCTTTATTCTCAATGTGGTGATATCTTTGTGTTTTGATCAAAGCTTAATAGCTGTGGACCGAATTACTTAACTGATACATCAAAGTAAATAAAGTAATGACAATCATATATTCAGAACCATTATCTGTGGACTGGTTGTTTGAGTGGTCAACATTACCTCCTCATTGGTATCGATGATCACATTTTCCAGGTTTGTTTCACAGCTGCTCGAAAACCACAAATGTTCTACGCCATCTCCTCAGGTCACTCTACCTCCATCCAGTCCTCCACAGCGGTCCCCTTGCAAGATGGGCCAGCCACACCCCAAGAACCAGAGCCCGCTGCAGAGGTGGTATCTGCGGTGGCCCCCCCCAGCCTGAAGGAAGTTCAGCAGGCCGTGCAGGAGGCCTCAGAGCAGGTGGAGACCCGTGGGGCGGAGGAAGTGCTGAAGGTGCTGCTGGAGAGGGTGGTGGAGGCAGCTTGGGGGCAGGTGGAAGCAACAGGAGAAGTGAAAGTAGATGAGCAGGCAGTACGGGAGGAGGAGGCTCTTGAGCCAGAAAAAGAAGAGGTGGAAACAAATGCAGAGGTGTTGGAGAAGGTGGTGGAGGGAGAAGATGTGGCCGCCGAGGGCGAATATAACAATGCTGGAGAAGAGCAGGAGGTAGCAGTGGTGGATGCACTGGAATATGTTTCTGAGGAGGGCGAAGGAGTTGAGGAAAGGGAAGGGGAGACCGCGGCGGGATCTGTTGTGGAGACCGGAGTGGGGGTAGAAGCAGAGGGAGTGGAGGTTATCAACAAGTCTCTTGGCATCAACTCCCCTCACAGGACTGCAGAAGACACAGTGGCTGCGTTAGAAGAGACGGGAGGGCACACATTGGCGGAGGCAGGGGCGCGGGTCGGCTACGAGGAAGAAAAAGGTGCGGCTGAAACAGAAAGGCGGGAGGTAGAGGAAACCCCAGCTGTTGTGGAGGTGGCAGAAGGTGGAGAGGCGGAGGGCAGGCCAGGGTCCAACACCAGCCTGGCGTCAGCTGACGTGCAGCAGATAGGGGACGTACGGGGAAATGAAGACAATCGGGTCGATGAAATGGCCGTGGTCCCTCATTCTGATGATTTAGAGATAGAGTCCACACAAACAGTAGTAGGGGAGCACGTGGAGGAGATAAACATAGTGGAGGAAGCCAAAGAGCCAGAGGTGGAGGACCAACAAGGCCATTTGGTGGTGGGGGGTGTAGCTGCACAAGATGAAGGGGCAGAAGCGGGGGAAGAGAGTCCAATCAAGGGAGAATCGGTGGAGCTGGCGAATGAGGGGGGTGACCTACAAGCGGGGGAGGAGGAGCAGAGGGCTCTGGAGACCTCGCATGGCGGTGACAAAGAGGATCAAGGTGAGATGTGTGTTGTGGCATCAAAATAAACACTATCCAAAACCTCTAAACACCCATCTTTTATCTCATTTGAGTTTCATCACATCCCGATCTAATGATAATATAACATCTAAAATGTTGAATATGTAAAAACTCATCTTTTATTTGGGTCACAAAAACCTAAAACTGCAAAGGTATTTGTCTTTAAGCATTCCGTTGCATTAGAATCAGCAGCTTTGGTTGAGCATGCATTGTTTGCATATTAACCTAGATTAAAAGCCCCTTTCATGCACTTTACGATAATATTGGTTACCAGCCTGTGTCCTGAGAAACCAAGGCTAAAGTTCAACATTAGCTGCTTTGGGTGGATTGGGAAACATTTTTTCAATAAGCTTTTGGTACAAAGCGCCTGAAAAAAAAATGTTTACTCAGAATATCCTGACACAAACATTAATCATTCATCAGTGGAAACATCCCAAAAAAAGTAGCGCAAAGCCCAATGGTTTCTGTGAGGCAAAAAGACCGCTATTCTAACTACCCATTGTGCACTGTGAAAAGCTAGCGATACTAAGCATGTAGTCACGGAGCACCTTCCCTTCTCAGTTATTCTACATTCCGTAGGTCCACTCGACAAACCCTAAAACCTGCCGTCTTCCATTTCCATGTGTGTGTCACATACCAAACCCTTCCTCTAGAAGTGCTGCTGATCTCCGCCCCAGAGGCGCAGGACGGTGGGGGGGCCTCCGTGGAGCCGAGCCCCGAGAACCAGGCTTTCACCCGTGGAACATTCCTGGGTGAGGGGCAGCCTGAAGAAAATGCCCTTGGTGAGGAGGCATATAACAACGGCAATGAAATCATCAACCCAACGGATGACCTTTTGCCACATGGCGCTGTTGAGGCCCAACCTGCACCGGGCCATTCTGTGAAGGTAGTTCTGGCTGAACCCCCTCAGGCGGAAGGCGAGGAACCAGGCGAGGCCAATGAGCTGGTGGAAGAAGCAGCTGCAAACAAAGGTGAAGTAGAAAAAAAACAATAAATATACCAGTTGACTGCCATATTTACTCTTCTGATATATCAATATTAATTAAGGGAAGACTGGTTTCTAATGGGGTGAACATTTTAACTACCTACTTCCATTTGTTTTGTGTCACTGGTTTCCTGAAATGTTATGTGTGAATATGCAAATCTGGCATCATCTTTGGGTAACTTTTGTTTTAATTCAAGAGAAATCCACCTTCGCAAATAAACAAAGCACTGAAATGAACAGGCAGTTTTGGATATACTACATTACAGCAGATTTTCTGCAGCTTAAAACTTGGGTAGAGCGGAGAAGATGAAAACAGCTCATCATTGATTTTGCCAAAAAAATATGCAGATGGCCAAGTTGTTTTTTTTCTTCCATTTGAATAAACACTGGAGCAGGCTGACTGCACACTGACTGACACAGGACCAGAAACATGTTCCACTCCTGTCTCACTGAAATGCACAATAAGTATTTACTACCTATTTACCCCCTATGTCTTTAACAAATGCCCCTTTGAGCTGATCATTCAAACAAGCTTGTAAAATGACAAAAGATAGCAGGTATTTTCTTTCTACTTCTTCTTTTTCTTCTTCTTCTTCTTCTTTGTCCCTGACAACTTAAATGTGATAGCGTAAAACAAATGGAGCACAGCCTCTACTATGTGCAGGTGAGGGACAGTTGATCCGGTAGTTGCAAAGCGTCCTGTACTTCATCACCATCTCTCTCCCTGTTTAGAGACAGGAGAGCAGGGCCTGGAGCCATGGAAGATTGGGGCTATTTCTGCTGCAGCCTTCCTAGTTTTGGAGACCATTATCATCGTTGTCTATGTCCTCAAATGTCGTGACAAAAACAGGTAGGCAGCCCTGGTTTCGGGGCCACTCATTTCAAGGAACACAGACTCGATGAAATCATTATTTCCTCATTTTGCAGCTATACTTCCAGACGGTATTATTCCCTGCAGCTTGCCATTAGCTGCTTTATACATCCAAGAGCCTCGTACCAAAAGAGATTTTCATTCAAAACCTAATCTCACCTCACTCCATAAATATTCTTTAGTACCACTTAGTCTTTGTAAAACAGACTCTTTTATTCTCTCTTTACTTTCTTATGAATGGTTATCAAAATCATACTTCTGCAGTCTGCATTCGCACAAGTACCAACTCCATCCCAGAGCTTCTTCTCTAATGGCTGACAATAAGCCATCTGATTGCTAGCTGTAGCACCAGCAGCGCTACAATCACAGATGGGACTTACAGCAGCGCTGGTGCGTGATTGCTTCAGATGTTGCACAAGCTGCAGCTAACACGCTGATAGATGGGGACGTGGGCAGGCTGTGCCCAGTGCTGGTTCAGTATTTCTCTTGTAAAAAATAAAATGAGAAAGGCCTTCCAATAATATGCTGTACCGTTTTTTTTTCATTATTTTTCACACAACAGGCAGTTATTGTGTAGAGGGGCAACAGTCAGCGGCAGCAGTAATAACTGAGACTTTCTTTTACATGTGTGTGTCCGTGTGCAGCACCGCGGGCATTCAGCGTGCTTGCGAGGAAGGTTGTGTGGAACCGGAGGACGCTACGGGAGGGGACTGCAGTGACGACACGCTTCCTGCAAGCAATGGGGACGCTCAACAGTAGGTGCACAGGCCACTGAGACACCCCTACTTTCGGGCCCCCCCCCCCCAAATTCAACGCAGAAATAAATAAATGAAATTTCTCGCAGCAGCTTTATTAAAGAAAAGAAAGGACTCATTGTTGTCCTCCACAAGTCTTGCTCTAATAATCTCCCAACAAAAACGCTAGATTTATTGGAAGCTGTAAGTACGCCAAGTAGGCCTTTTTTCTTATTTAAGCTATTTCAAGGCTTCATTTCAAGGACTACGTGGTTTACATTTCACTGAGCTCAGACAATAGGCCCATATATTTGCCAGCTCCCCCCCCCCCCCCCCGGGTCTGATTTTCCGCGACTACCAATCTGACTCTGTACACTATCAGTTTGTCACCAACACCAGCCGGTTGTCAGGCTCGTTTGCAATCCTGACGGGATGCTGCGCACTGACCGGCAATCTTGTGGTTCAGAGGAACCAGCAGCTGTGTGCTTCTCAGCTGATTCCCTCCTGGCTAAGATATGCGCACAAGACGCTGCTAGCTGGGTCACATGAGTGCGAGGCCTGTGAACTGCGTAATTCCGCTGTTATTTTTAATCGGACCTGCAAGGCTCGGATCAATAATAAGCCAAAGGTGTTTATGCGCGAGGAGGGACCATGGGAAAGTTAGGGGGACGAGGAGGAAATCTGAAGAGGAAATATCAAGTGTGCATAGCACAGAAACACTGAATTATTAATCACACTCATCCTGAAATGTGTCCTTGTTAAGAGAGAGCTTGTGTGTGTCACAATCCAGTTGCCATTGAATCAGAGAATCACTAAAAAACGCTGCCAACCAACCACAGGTGTTGCTCTGAGAAAAATAAGAGTCACATGTTTCGGAATGTCTCAATAATTATGATTTGTTTATTAGATTTTAGATCATTCCTGCAGCACTCTGTTGTGCAAAATGTCAGACCCCAAGGCATTCTGGGTAAGATGCAGCCCTTCAGCATCCATGCTCTGTACAAAAAGAAGAAACCCGGCAGTATTGATCGCCCTCGGGGAAAATCTACTGGGGGCATTTTTAAAACACATTCAGGACGCTTGTCACCTGCAATTAGCCGATGGTGTCAGCTGATCCATTTATATCCGGGTGTGTGTCGTCATCACCTCCCAGCGTAGCTCCTTCCAACGCAGTTTGCAAGCTTCCCCATCTGGTGAGTCATTAAATTAACACACCCCGGGGTTGCATTTGCTCGCAGCAGTACGACAGCCATTATGAAAACACAAAGTGAAGTTGTGTTTGTATTTCACTGGTGGACTAAATGCACCATCACAATGAGCCCGTCTTTGTTCTTGTGTGCGGTGAAACAGATGTTGTCCTCGTTTGCATAAAGCAGCTTGATTGCTCACTGTCTGTCCCCTCCGTCCCCTCTCCCAGGATAGCAGCACTCGACGCGTTCGAGGCCGCTTCCACTCCGGCCCGAAACAAAGAGCAGAAGGGAGAGGGGCGCGGCGTGGCCATGGCCGACCTCCCGCCCAGCTCAGCAGAGGAGTCGGCCTTCTCTGGACCTGGGCCGGACCCCTCGCAGGACCTCAGGACTTCCATCCTCTGAGGGGTCCAATCCAACCGTTCCGTCTGTTCCCACTTAGCGAAAACAAAAACAAAGCAAAACCAAAACGCCACTCTGACAGCCCCGTGCCCAACCCGGCCAATCAATCAGCCCGATTTGTCAAAGCCCAGCCAACCCAATCTACAGTATACGCAACACATTTGCATTCGGTGTGTGTCGGCCCGTACGAGTGTGAAGCGAAAAACAGACTGTCCTGTCACACACTCGGCTCGGGTGAACGCGTGGTAGGAGGCGTGTGCATTAAGTAGGTGGGAATGAGTGAAAGAGAAGAGCATGTTTTAAAACACTCTGTGTGCACGTATGTGTGTGTGTGTGTGTGTGTGTATGTAAGTGGAATCAACCGTATTATGATTCCAGTTCGATTTGAATATAACTGTTGAAATGTTTTTCATACTGAACACATACTAAGTGCTTTGACGGCAGCCTACAGTGGGATGTCTGCACGGTCTCATTAGAATACACAACACCAGCCAACAAGAACAAAAAGATGTTTATTCTTCACAACTCTCAAACTTTGTATCATCGTTCATTTGAAAAGTACCAAATAAAAAAAAAAATAAGAAAGTTAGACGTGTGTGGACTTGGCTCATCTATTGTGTTGTCAGTGGGGACAAGTGACTGATTTGTATGCGCAAATGAACATTTGCCCCCCCCCTGTTATTGAACAGGACAACATTCACTACGACTGCTATCTCACAGTCGGTTCTTTGATTAGTGACCACACACTGGCATCATTCGGGCTGTGATCATAAGGCCCATGAAAGAATGCATGCGTGTGCACTATGTGTTTCAATTTGTGTGTGTGTGTGTCTATTGGAGCTCTTACACAAGCTCCCGAGAGGTCTGGTCATGCGCTTATCAGCTATTTAAGCCAAGAGGGAGAAACGGGCCGGCTCTTGGGGGGGCTACAGTTCTGCAGAAGGAGAGGAGCAGCATGCAGAGTCAGAGGTAGGGGTCGCACACATCGCCACCAATGCTTTAGTTTCTCCGCATAATGAACTGTGGAATGAAACGAGCGTTCAAATTGCTTCTGTAACAGTTACAGACTGAAAGTCAATTTGAGGCTAATTTACAATAAAACTGTTGGCAAACATTTTTAAGGATTTAATTTAATTGGTAACTTCAGTAATTGTTATCACTGTTTTGTGAGGGAGGGGATAATTGCAGCCACCAGAAGTAATTCTCACCCCCATCCTTCATTTATGCATTCCTCACCAAAACGCTGCTCAGGAGAAAAAAAAAGGTTGAAACCAGTTGTCGCTTGCCGTGTGTTGTTGAAAGCATTTCTGAACTTGTAAGAGTTGAAAGCTAATGGCTTTGTGAATTATGAATAATGACTCGCACTGCCTGCAGGGCCGTGTAAGAAGTGCAGTTTTGGAATAATTTTAAGACAATTGACTTTAACAAGAGAACACAGAGTGGGTGCATTGTTCTGGAGCTTGATTAAAGTGCAGGTCTGCAGTGGATTGACTTGATGGGAGATGAGGATAGGACATCTTAAAACCATAAATTAGTGTTTCTGAAATCCCTAACCTCCTTAACCTCGACCTCTCCTCCTCTGGTCTCTGGGGGGGGGGTCAGCATGTGGAGAGCGGTTCTCCTGCTGGCGACCATGAGCGTCACCCTAACCACGGCCCAGTTCCCCCGGGAGTGCGTCACCCCGGCCGGGCTGCAGAGCGGCCAGTGCTGCCCGTCCCCCGTGGGGGCGCTGGGGGACGAGTGCGGCTCCAGCACGGGGAGAGGCCAGTGTGTGGCCATCGCGGCGGACAGCCGGCGCCACGGGCCCCAGTACCCGTACGCCGGGCGCGACGACCGGGAGAGGTGGCCGCTCAGGTTCTTCAACCGCACCTGCCGGTGCAACGGCAATTTCAGCGGCTCCGACTGCGGGAGGTGCCGCCACGGGCTGAGCGGACCCAACTGTGACCAGAGGATCTCTGTGGGTAAGGGGACGCACGCCTGGGCCTCCAGAGACCTGCAGAGGAGCCCTCTCTCCTGCCCCCCACACCTCCACAACTCCTTACTCTCTCTCTCTCTTCTCCTCCTCCCTCCTCCCCCCCCCCCCCCAGTCAGGAGGAACATCATGCAGATGAGCGCGGCCGAGAAGGTGGCTTTTGTGAACGCTTTGGACCGAGCCAAGAGGACGGTCCATCCTGACCTGGTCATCTGCACGCGGCGGTACAACGCAGAAGCATTTATTCCCATCACAATCCTTTTTCAAAATCGCTTTCGTGGCTTCTGAAGAGGGAGATCCGTTGCTATCCAGCCAGTCTTTGCATCACCAGAAAAGCCGAGCTTCGCCCCAAAGACCCGCACGCTCTGTGTAGCTGAGTTTGGCAGTTGAAAGCCCCAGTAAAACAGCTACGCGTTACCCCATGCTGGGTTTTCAGAGGGAACAGTGAAATCAGGAAACTTCTCGCGGCGGGTTTTCGGCCCCCGAGCAGCAGGAGGAGAGAGCAAGTGATCACTTTAGGCTGGAGCAAAGGGCTTCATGATCTAGCACTGCGTAACATCTTTGAATGACCTCCTGATAATTACCACTATTTGCATTTTTTAAAGTTAAACAGCTTAACAATGATCAGTGGGGAGTTTCTGCTTTAAAAATCCAGCTGACATTCATTCTGCTGCTCCTCCTCTCGTCTGCAGGTACCAGGAGGTGTTTGGACCCGACGGCAACACACCACAGTTTGAGAACATCACTATTTACAACTACTTTGTTTGGAGTCACTACTACTCTGTGAGTAAAACCTTCCTCGGGCCGGGCCAGAGCAGCTTCGGAGGCGTAGACTTCTCCCACGAGGGCCCGGGTTTTGTCACCTGGCACCGATTCCATCTGCTGCAGCTGGAGAGGGACATGCAGGTGAGAAGAGGGAATGGGGAGGATGATAAGGGCAGGGAGGGAAGACTTTGGGGATTTGAAGAGCTGGGGATGGAGCGCTAAGCTGTCCTGGAGGATAGAAGGGTGTGGCAGATAGAGGTAGAATTAGGTATGGTGGAAAAAATACAAAGAATGGAGTACAAAAAAAGAAGGAGGATATAAATTAGGATAGCTTAAATGAACAAAACAAAAGGCTTTTTCATCCACATGTATCTCTTGATCACTCCTTCCATGCAGGACATGCTGGGCGACCCAACCTTTGCACTACCCTACTGGAACTTTGCCATCGGGGGCAGCGAGTGCGACATCTGCACGGACGAGCTGCTCGGGGCCAGGAGCTCCTTCGACATGAGCTCCATCAGCTCCAACTCCGTCTTCTCCCAGTGGAGGGTCATCTGTGAAAGCGTGGAGGACTACGACTCCATGGGCACCGTCTGCAACAGTAAGGACAGCTGCGGTATCACCCACACACACACACACACACACACACACCCTCTCACCCCGGAACTTGTCACATGCTGACGCGTTGTCAGACGTCAGCGATAGTGATGTCACTTATGGATTTACACGGAATCTACATGAGATGCTGTCCATGCTGCGTCCTGTGCAGGTGCTTAGGGGGGGGGGGGGGGGGGCTTAGTGTGTCGGTAACAGACAGCCAGGGGCTGGACTGCTGTAGAACACAGTGCAGGAGTCAGAGCGGTGTCGGTCCGCCGCATAGTCACAGCTGCATCAGAAAAGAGGGCAAAGAGCTCATAAAGAGAGCATGTAGAACACAAGCTGCTATAAATAAAACCTGGCTGCTGTTGTGCCACATTCTGCATCGCGCTCTACTACGGCCGCGTCTGAAACAGCTCCATTTGTCTGATAACTTCTTTTAAAGTTGCTTTTTGCATCCATGCCGCTGCATCTTAAAAACACTTGGACTTTAAAAAAAAATCTTTCACAGGACCTAATTTCTCTTTTACAGACATCAGAGCTTGCGGTTTCTCCAAGTGTTAATTCCCAATGGGTCGAGCGGTTTAGACTAGAATAAGGCAACTGTGTAACACCGTAAGCCAGACTTTACGTGATCAGATTTGAGGGGATTGGATCTCACTCCACACTGGCACAGGATTAGAACCCTAAATCGGTACTTTTGGCACACCTAATCCACGCAATATTTATTTTTTGTTGGCATTTGGAGATAGCTTTACCCCAAGCACATCAAGGGTGGGCGGGGTCCTTTTGAACAAAAGCATTTGTATCAAATGGGACTTCGGTAACAGTCGGAACCTGCGAGTGGCCAACGTGTGAGCAATCTGTCTCATTAATCCCCTTAGAGAGTCATGACAGGCCCGGTATTTCCTGCGTCAACAAGCAACATCTCCCTAAATGGGTTAAGGAGGGTGGGGGGTGGGGGGGGGGCTCATTTGTGCATGTTGAAGACAGGAATCTCGAAGTGTGCTGGTTCCTTTGATCTGAGGGAATAATCTTCAAACAGACAGACAGCTTCAGTTATGTAGCCTTCTGTTTCTGTGCTTGCGTGTGTGTGTGTTTGAGTACGTGTGGGTGAGAAGGTACAAAAAAAAAAAAGAAAGAAGGGAAGACAGAGATTGTGCATGCGAGAAGGAAGAAAAAAAAATAGTTCTGTTCAGTCACGGGGCTCCCACTCACTACTGCCGTCCTGTCATGTTTAAGGCTGATCAAACTAGTCCCGTCTAGAATTAGAAAGTAGTTCAAGAATTACAACGTTTCTCGACGTCTTCGGGTTCCATTTCTGTTGGGACCAAATCGTGACTACGATGCCACACAAAACCCACTGCAGCTTTTGCCCCACGCTCCACATCCGCCTCGTTCTCACTGACTCTTGTACACAGTTTGAAGAGATCCCCCCCCCCCCCCCCCCTCCCTGAATGGCGTTTTAAGTTTGTCTGTGTATAGAGGTCATTGAGCATCACCCCTCACCTCAGGTTCCGTCTTGGTTCCCCAGACACAGAGACCAGCCCCATCAGGAGGAACCCCGCGGGCAACGTGGCCCGCCCCATGGTGCAGAGGCTGCCGGAGCCCCAGGACGTGTTGGACTGTCTGGAGCTCAACGCCTTCGACACGCCGCCGTACTACTCCACCTCCTCCGAGAGCTTCAGGAACACCATCGAAGGTTCTAAGACGCTCCCATTAACCTGTGGAGCACAATCAATCTTCCAATCAGATCCACACACCGCTCGCTTCAACGTAACAAAATGCAAGCTCCGATTCACAAAAACTGGAAAAAACGTTGAATCTTTTGTGTTTCTCCAGGCTACAGCGCCCCCCAGGGGATGTACGACCCGGTGGTCCGCAGCCTCCACAACCTGGCCCACCTCTTCCTCAACGGGACGGGGGGACAGACTCACCTCTCGCCCAACGATCCCATCTTCGTGCTGCTGCACACGTTCACCGATGCGATCTTCGACGAGTGGCTCGGCAGGCACCAACCAGGTCCGTTCCGGGTGGGCAAGGGGGTGCCGCTCCGAACTCAGCAGAGTATATAGACGAGCCCATTTGTTCCTCTTGCTGCAGGCGAAGTGGTGTACCCCGAGGAGAACGCCCCCATCGGACACAACCGCAGATTCAACATGGTGCCGTTTTGGCCTCCCATCACCAACGCCGAGATGTTCGTCTCCGCCCCGGCAAACCTGGGGTACTCCTACGAGGTCCAGTGGCCAAGTGAGTAGCCGCACATTTATGCAAGGACCCGCCTCTCCTGACCCCCCCACCCCCTCCCCTCTCATGACCCCTTTACTCTCCTCGCCCCCGCAGCCCGGGCCTACACCCTTTCTGAGATCATCACCATAGCCGTCGTCGCGGCCGTGCTGGTGGTGGCGGTAATGGGCGGCGTCATCGCGTGCGCCGCGCGTGCACGCTCGTACCGCTCGGCCGAGGCCCTGGAGCCGCTGCTGGGGGACACGTTCCGGAGCTACTCGGAGGACGACCGGAGGCTGGACAAATCGCAGTCCGTCGTCTGAATCCGCGCCTCTTCCTGAGAGGCCTTAACGTGTTCGCGCTTTCGTTTTTTTTTTTTTTTTATTCCCTAACGTCTTCTAATAAAGTCGAGCTGGTTGGCTGCTGTTAAAAAGACCCCATTGTGTCCTTTTATTGGCTCCCAGTTGCGTGCGTTCATGCAGACAAAGTTCATCTCCGTGAAATGAATGGCGACGGTCCTGTTGGGGTTTGACGTCAGCGCTCCACTCACTGTGCATTTAATGTGGGCCCATGGGCGTGTGAGTAATGTGCCCTGGTGTCCGGTCTGAGCAGACCACGGACGGGTCCTAATATAGAGCTTCTCCCTGAAGGCACTGCTTTGCTGGTCTGACGCCTGCAGGCCCACCAGCCGACCGCTCGGATGTAATGTGTGGGATCAAGTCCATGCAAAGGGTCCTCGTGTCTTCATAGGGGCTCACACACCGCCCTCATGTGGATGTAACACATGACTGCAGCCGTTTGAGTTTATTTTATTGCCTTTTTCAAATGGGAGATGTGACCATGTCAGAACCAATAATGCATTGCAATGAGGAAAAGAAGAATCAACAGTGAACCTCTTAGAAAATACTTTAAGATGCAGAGAGCAGTTTGAGACCTTACGTGTCATTTAGCTGACGCTTTAATCCAAAGCGACTTACATGTTACATTCTCCCTGGGGAGCAATTAGGGGTTAAGTGTCTTGCTCAGGTACACTTCGACATGGCACATGGGGCAGCAGAGATTGGAACCGCCACCCAATGCGGTCCCCAGCGCATCACACTGCTCCATGCGCCGCCATCGCCCGAGACAAACAGAAACAACAAGGACTAGAAACTAGAAATGATTAAGCAAAACTAATTGAACATGGAAATCTCAGTTTTAGTGCTGATACGGCGTGTCATGCAGGGCTTCCTTGCTCTAACTGCACAACGGCGTCTCATTATCTCCTCCTTCAGGCAACACTGTTGCCGCAAATCTCCCATCAGAGGAGCTCATTTGCTTGTGACAGCTCTGCTTTTACGTTGGCAAATGACGTGGAACCGGTGACACCTTTTCAAGTGCAAAGCACCAGCAGTAGGGCTCGTTTCTTTAGACTCAGCACCGGACCGAACAGTTAAGGGATGGCCTGTTTTGCAATCCGTGCTGGTATGTAGAAATAATATAATCTCGTGAGAACGGTTGGGAAAACAAAGGGGAGCCTTTTTTGTTTTGTTGGGGGAGCTCCAGCATCAGTTGGCTGTACTCTCTGCACCAGCAGGTTACACTGAAAAAAAACACTGCTGTGGATTCATCAATATGGGAAGATGTGACAGTCACACACGCGGAACAATCATTTGGCCGCTGCCACCCTTCCCAAGAGAGAGGATCATTAGCGCCTTTCATGACAAGTGTGCTCTCTCGTGGGGGTCCTCTTCTTCTCAGCTGCAGAAAAAATAGAGATGACAGTAGAGAGGCCCAACTGTGGAGAAGAGGGTGCGAAGGGGTCAAGCGAGGGTTAAAAAAAGGTCCCGTTGTGAGTGGCCCTCCGGCGTATTCCTCCTAAACGTTTGAGGGGAAAGGAATCTGAGCCTGTGCAAAAAAAACAATAACATCAGTGGATCAGTTTTCTTGCATAATGAAAAGAGGGAGATAGATGTTAATGCAACTCCATCAAGAGGTGTGTGACAATCGGATTAAAAAAAAAAGAAGATGCGTAGATCTAGTTTTCGGATTCCAAAGAAGTAGAAGATATGACGGTTTGAAATTCACAAAAGAAGAAACCGTAACATTGTCAGGAAACACTCCATCTTAAAGAGGTCTCCACGCAGCCTTCGGGCAGCGCAGTTGTTCATCTGGAGGAGGATAAAGCAGAGCGCCGTGGCTGGGATTCAATAAAGCTTGCAATGTGAACAGATGGCTTTGATTAATGCACAGGCTTCAGACAGGCTCTCCCTCGATGCCTCCTATTTCCTAAATGAGACATTTGTGTGCAAATGTCTCGTTCGTCGGGTTGTCAACAGCAAGTCCTAAAATTAAAGCGGAAGTTCTGTGCATTTGTTACAAATAAAATAAATGGAACAGCTCTCCTTTGGCATTTCTCTGACAAACTTTAGTCCTCTGTCCTCAATGGTGGAAAGCAATTAAATACATTTACTCAAATACGGCGCTTAGGTACAATTTACCTGTTCTTCAATTAAGTATTTACATTTTTGTCTATTTTCTTCACCGGAAACTGTAGATAAATATATATATATATATAATCACCAAATATATCATGATAAATTCACAAGCTATCCGGCTGTATGATGAACACATAGATATATCATAGTCCTATAAGACAGTATTCTTCATGAGTACTTTTACCTCTGGTACTTTACCTTTTGTGTTGGTTCTTCATTGCGAAACATCTAACTGCTTCTCCTGTTGCCACCACTGTGACTTAGAGCCTGACACTCCATGATTTACTGCACGACTCGTGTTTGACAAAGACAGAGCAACAGGGTGACGGAGATCTCTCCTCAGAGGAGCGTAACCGCGGGCACAGACGCACCCTCATTGGATAGGTCAGGAGTCACATGTCATGTGATGTTCACAAGAGTATCAGCATCGCACGTTGAGGTACAACGGGGAAGGAAGTGAAGTGAAGGAGCAAAGCAACAGAAACCCTCAGCTCTAAACAGACGACCACTTTAATAAGATCACTCGCAGTACATTCAGTTAACACAAAGTGACAAGACGCCAACCCCACCTCCGAAACACGGTCTGTCACCCAACTCTAGGGGCCACTGACATGAACGACATCAAGAAACACAATGTAAGTGAGAACATAAATATCACAGAACGCATTGAATCATATAAAAAACAGGGACGAGGTTACGTGGAGATCCTCCCTAACAGAAAGAACAGTCGTCTTCAGTATGGACCATAAGTAACGATTTAGCAGAAGATGGATCAGAAGACGGGTATGACAGGTATAAAAAGAGAAAAACGTCCTGACAGCCCATTGCCGTACAAAAGATTGGCAGAAGCACTTGGCATGTGAGAATCCGCGTGACACTGCGCCTCGATGCAAAGGTCGCAAAGGTCAGAGCTTTTCCAGGACGCTTCTTTATTCACATGGGCCAATGATCTACATATTCAATGCATGCTCATATCATAAGGACCATGTACCGAACAACTAGGACAACATTAAACCGGCAGTTAGCTTATTTCATAGCAGCCTCTGGTGCCTATGGTTACATTAAATGTATCCGGCTTTATTAATGGAGGTATATTCATGATCACACAAACACATTAGCTCTACATAATACCTTCACGGGAACACACCCAGTTAGAGGTGTTGTTGTAACTTCAGAGGAACACTCTCTGCTCCTCTTGTGATTTTCCAACCAAATCCACAGAAGTTGGCGGCCTTGCCGGTGCGAGGCGAACTGAGGGAACGCGGCGAGGTCCCTCAGGAGAGCACCGTCAGCACCACCGTCCCACTCGTCTTCTTCTTCAGGATGTCCACGGCCTCGCAGTGGGTCGCGCCCTCCAGGCAGTGTCCGTTCACGGCGACGATCTGGTCCCCGCGCTTCAGCCTGCCGTCCTCCACGGCCGCCCCCTGCAGGGCGCAGAGACCAGTCCGTCACCGGGGTAACGGATACGGGCATCAAGGGCCGGTTCCACAGGAAATGCCATCCTGCTTATTTGATATTGCTTACAGCATATTTATACTCTCGTTACTCGCTCATCAGCTGTAAACAGCCTTAAAGGGACAGTTCGCCCACTAAATGAAACACATTTTTCAATCATAATCAATGTAGCTTGTTTCGCTGTGAGTGGCCGTACAGGTGCCCGCCTTCTCTCCAATAGAACGGGACTATGTGGCGTTTGGCTTGAGGGGAAAGACTCAATGGTGATGTCTATTTCTAGAAATCCTTCCCCAGTTTACTGAAAGACAATCAACGTTCCTCGTGAGCCGTGTCGTTTACACTGCAGCTAAGAGGAAAAGACTTTCGGGTGAACTGTCCCTTTGAGCCTGACGCTTTTATTATTGCGGGTTCCACTGTGCCACTGTACACGGACACGGACCCTCCTCCAGCCACGCTGAGCCCAGACTACATTTCATCCCCACGAGCCCCCCTACCTTGCTGAAGATGGTTTTGATGTAGATGGGCAGGTCTCCGTGAGGGCTGCCGAAGCCCCCGACGATGCTGAAGCCCAGGCCCGAGGAGCCCCTCTGCAGAGCGACGGTCCGATACGCGCCAGCGCTGCGGGGACAGAAGAGGGGTGAAACGCTGGAGGCGTGAGGCCGAGGCGCGCTGCTTCACTGAAATGTGCTGTGTGGAAGTAGAAGCATCTCATCACACTAAGCCAGACAATGGGGGGGGGGGGGGGGGGAGAACAGAGGTCTTTCTAATGTACTGAATGGGGGAATGAGATGAATCCCAGAGTCATCACTTTCAAAAACGGGACACGGAAAATGAGAAAGAAATTAGATTACATTTGGGTCACTAATGGACTTCTTTTAACCATTTTCTTGATTAAAATGTCAGTTCCTCGATTCTGAAGAAGACCATTACTTTAAAAATGCTTTATCTGCTTTGATAAGCTGCCATAAAAAACCCAAAAGCTGTTTCATTTATATGAAAGCTGTTTTTTTATGAACTTTTATCGGAAACTTGAATGCTTCCTGTTTGACCAGGAGTGCAATATAAAAGAGATTAGAAATATGAATGGAAGCACCAAGGAAGATGAATAAGTAAATGAAGCCAATGTGGTAGTTGGCAGTGCATCAAGGTAACGGAGAGAGTCCGTCATGATGGCCCAGATGTTTGTGGTCAATAACCAGATAATCTGGTGGTAAAAGGTCCCGAGGAGCTCTATCTAATAGTCCTGTTTAATGATTTCACGCCAGAATCCAGTACGATTTTTCCAACAGAAATGAAAGCCGCAAGAAGCAATGAACACGCACACTGGGGGGGTTCTGGCGGGACGCCGGATGACGCAGGTGTGCATCTCCGTGAGCGTCAGACACACAGCGAGCATTCCTTAGCAACACCGGGCAGCTTGCTGCTATTTCACTTTTGGCTTCTCAAGCGTCCTTTGCTTATAGAGCCGTTATGACGTGTGAAACTTTATATAGAGGCGAGTTAACAATAACAACAACTACCGGTGGAAACGTGCAAATTGTCCACAGCTTTGCATTTTGGCATCGGGAGGATCTTGAGATTCTTCTCAGCAAAATCAAGATGAATCATCTAGGACTGTGCTGTGGAACAATGTGAATAATGACTGATGTTCTTTTGGGGGGTAAACTATTTCTCTTCATAGAAAGCGGACATGAAGGAAAAAATGCACAGCCACGATGTGAAATCAATCGACGTGGCAACTGGTGAACGCGCTCTCCAAGAAGATAGCAAAGATCCAAGCAAAGAATACGCTTCTTTTACCTTTTGAAGCATCTCTATCCGTCAATACAGGATCATGCATAGAGAAATGCTCTTAATCTCAACAAAGACCCCGCCATTTTCTCTTCCAGGGACCCTTTCGGCCCCTGGTGCTACTTTTATTCTCAGGGCCTAAATTGGAATTTTTTGATGAAAATTTTAAAAAAAGCAAAAGTTTGAATCCTGAGAAACATTCTGTCCCAAAACAAATTTTGTCTGGATGCTTCTCAGGCGGTGAGTGCGCTTTTCGCGTCGTCACGACGAGGGAGCCGTCCTTTTCACCGGGAACGAAGCGGAGCGAAAGCATCGGTGCGACAGCGGGCGGCTGCCGGGGGATCGATGCTCACCAGGGGTTGTTGTGAAAGCGGGGCAGGCCGCTGGGTTGCCCTGACGACGGCGCGTGCTCGTCAGCGTGGTCCATTGTGCTGCGTCCACTAGAAGCGGCTGCCACCTACACACACACACACACACACACACACACAGTCTGAGCCGCTCACTTTCTGATAGGTTTGTCCTAATTATAACTCAATTAATTGCTTTTTTTTTCTTTTTACACACAACTCCTCACCGATATTTATTCTCTCTTCCAACAAAAACCTTCACAAAAGCTCATTAACGTGATGATAAAATCACTGACAGTTTCCTGCGGCACACTGAAAACGGCTGGAAACACTTTTGTTCCTGTTTTTATGCAAGTAATTATTTCTATAAAAAGTAATAATGACCTAGAGGGAGCACGGTATGGTTCACTGAGGAAAAAAACCTGCTGACACAATGGCAACGTAGTGCCTCACACAGGTTTTTTTCTGTGGATTTACCACGCTGCGTCCCGGCGGGACATTACCTGCAGACGGATGGTTCCGGTGGCGCTCTGCAGCAGGGCTCCAGCCTGGACGCGAGTCATTCCCTCCGTGGACACATCATTGATACTGAGGATCCTGTCTCCAGCCTGACACACACACACACACACACACACACACTTGGATATTGCTGGAGATAACAGTAAGCTGTCTTTTTATGATTAATAATGCCCTCTTTTCTTCTGCAGGAGGGTTCTTTGAATGTTCATATTCAATGCATTTCAGATTTCTGTAGTGTGTATTACACATGTTGTGTTTGGTCAGCATGTTTAAGATGCATTTCTACCGCTACACACTGTAAAAGCTATGCAATTCCTTATTGTGATAAAGAAACAGCTAGTGAAGCTTTGGTATTTAGCCTCGTCAATCTGGAGCTGTAGGTAAGGTAATAGTTATGCCAGATATGCCGTCACAGTCGCAACTCCAATCTTTGCCCTCGAATCAAGTTGTTACGCTTAAATGAATTGTTCCACCAACAGTGGGGACAGACTTTTTCACAAGGCGCACAGACGTCACCACTCCCCACCTGTAATTGATGCGTCTTGGCAGCCAGTCCATCGGTATCCATGGTAGCAATAAAAAGAGGCACGTTGTCATGGGGACTGCCCGCTCCTCCTGCAACACTGATGCCCAGGGAGTCACATGGACCCTGTGGTGATACCACACAAACACACACACACACACACACACACACACACACACAGGTACAGTAGACAGTAGACCCCGTTAGACAATATCGGTTAATCACATGTCACATATACAAACATACATATATATACATTCACTACCAAATACAGACTTTTGGAAAATATACTAAGTGTATATTTGTTATTTCTTAGTGCCTTACCTTTTGCATTACAACGTGTTTGGCGTCGGAATACTCTTGAAACGCTGTAGGAGTAGGAGCATATATATATATAAAGATAAATATATATGTTTGCGTGAACAGCAGCGTTATTTTTACATCAATACACTGTACGCATGTCACTGGTTTTGCTTTGAGGGCCGCAGGGAGACTCACAGTAGTTCCCCGTCCTGGTGTCTGTCTCCCTCTGGTGGCCAGGCGAAGCGTCACAGCCGCTGGACTGCGTCAGGGTGGAGCAGTCCGAGTCCTCGCTCTGGATAAAACACAACTTAAAGTACTCCTAAGGTCCACAAAGTACCACTGTTAAAATAGCACAACGAGTAGTAGTTGATAGCATCGAGTTAACCGAGTTGCTCACTCAGTTCAAATCATTAGGTAATAAAAAATTGTCACGGAGGAGACACCGGCAGCTAACCTGGCTCTGCTGGGAGTACTGCAGCCCCGCTTTAAAACGAGCCACCTCCAGGTGGAGCGCTCCTCTGCATCCCTAAGAACAAAGAGACTAGTGATTAGGTGTCACAAACACGACCATCGATCTGATGAAGGACAAATGAGAATGGCAAACTTGTTTAAGAACTTGGGTACTGTGTGAGCCGTCCGACCTGTAGCAGCCTCTGCACGTGTGCCTGCGATGCCGCGCGGACATCGTCCCCGTTGATTGACAGAATCTGGTCGCCTGGCAGCAACCTGCCATCCGAATCGGCTACGCCTCCTCTGATGAGATCTGACACAAAGATGCCCGTGTCATTACTGTTGAAAGAAAACTGAGGTCAAAAACTGTGACTGTTCCACGCCAGCCAACCAAATTAAGTGACCTTTGCCCCCGCGCTTTGGCATAGCGTCACACTTGATTGTGCAAATGATGTGTCCGTCATCTTGTTCGTCCTTACAGTAATGAACTCTGTGACAGAGTCAGTGACCTCTAAATGGGTAAAGGCTGAAAGCTGATACTCAAGACCTTCAGCCCAACAAAACACCCAACACGACTCTAAAGGACGGTTTTTATTATTTTTCAATTAATTAAAGTGTAAACATTGCTTTAAAAAATTTGAAAAACTATACCGACATGAACAATATCCTCGTATTCTACGACTAAATTAAATTGAAAATAGAATTGGAAACTTTGTACTTCCTCTTTCTGAATTTTCCTACATTTTCACCCCCATTGACAGCTTTGACTGTTTAACTTTGTAGTTATCAGGTTTGCTGACTATGAGAAAAGAAAACGTGCTCAAGGAGTAAATATCAACCAACTAACAGATCAACTGGCTCAACCTGTCAACAAGGAGGTTACCCTCCTGTTGATGAGACCTTTTGGTCCGATGTGAAGATACAAAATTGGTAATTTGTCAAGCAACATCCTAAAAAAGAATACCTCTTCCCCACAGTGGAGAAGCCCGGGCCCTCTCCGGGACGAGGCCACAGCTCCAGGCTGAAGACGTCCCACAGGTCCTCCTCCCTGTAGGCCTCCTGGTGCCTGAAGACGCAGAGGCGGACGCGCCGGGTTGTGAGCCGCAGCACGCCGATGGCCTCGTCGTGGGTGGCCTGCCGCAGGTCTATGCCGTTCACCTGGGGGGAGGCGAGGGAGACGCTTTAACGTACCGCAGCCGGATCTCAGTTGGCAGGCATTTCTTAGGCGTCTTATTGTGCCAAGACAAGCTTAGGTTGGTGCTTTCACAAACTAAAAGCAAAAGGTTAAAGACAAAAAACACCAGACAAAGCTGTTGCACTGACATGTCAATTACAAGATATGTGGATCATATTGCACTTGATGGTCTAATTCTTCCTAAATGGACCATCATCCACTACACTAAGACTACATTTGGTTTAATTAAAAAAGATGACCATGCTGTATAGAAGAAGACTGAGATTGAGACCATAAACTCATGTTTACAATCTTTACTGAGTCATTTTTTCTGGTAGACTCTATAGAACAGGAGGAGTGGCCATTAGAGAGGATATCTAGGTTTCAGGCACTGCAGCAGTGGCTTCACTCTCCAGACCTCATGGGGGCCGACTGTCCGTCTGAAGGTTTTGAGTCTTGTGGACGAGCATTTGTGTTGCTTTTGTCTCCAGTGAACCATCACATTGTCTTATATCTGATAATCTTCGTTGGAATTTGAACATCTCGCAAAAGGACTGTAGTTTGAAATTAGACGACTGTATAACACTGACATATTTAGAGAAAGAAATGTTAAATAATGTGTTAAAAATTAAATAAATTGAACAAAATGTCAAATCTCTTAGAAATGTATGAGCACTTTCACTTTAAATTTGAACACCACGATAAAATGATAAATGAATTCCAATTGAGCAACGTTTTATTGTTACACATTATTTTTCATGATATATATGATACAACACAGCAGATTTAGAGGAGTAGATAATAAGTTACCTCCAGTATGTGGTCCCCAGCCTGCAGCCTCCCGTCTCTCTGTGCTGCTCCTCCATCGGTTACCTCGTGGACTATTACTGCCCCCTGGTGGGCAAAACAAAAGCCTTCTATCACTAATCCCATCCCGTTTAATTGAAGCGTTGAACTGCTTTTGTCTCAATATTTAGCATAATCTACTTTTCACGTCATCGTGGTTGTGTGTTTAAATTGCCCGCCCTCACCAGCAGGGAGTCACATCCTCCGACGATGCTGAGGCCAAGGCCCACGTTTCCTTTGCAAAACTCTATGGTGGATTCCTCTCCTGCCACAACCGGGCAAAGGAGGGGGTCCGACATTACGGGGGCCGATCCCAGACAATCAGAGCGCCCGGCGGGAGAGGTCTGCGCGGCGCCGAGCGGTGGTGGAGGGGAGGGGAGGGGGAGGGACGTGGGAGTGAGAGAGCTGGGACGAGAAAGTGGCAAAGAAGAGGAGGGGGAGGAGGAGGAGGAGGAGGGACTGTTGGAGAGGTCGACAGTGACCCGCTGTTCCCCAATCAAACTGGACACCTGGATACAGAGAAGACAGGTGAGTCATACATCGTTAAATCAGCTTGACATTGTGTGTGTGTGTGTTTGTGTGTGTGTGTGTGTGTGTGGGGGGGGGGGGGGGGGGGGGGGCTGTACCTTGGCCCCTGGCAGGCCTGCCACAGGTTGATCACCCACGGCTCGTATTGTGTCTCCAGCATCTCTCCTGCCATCCTGCACCAGGACAGAAACAATGAAAGGTAAGCGAAGAGAGAAACCATGTGGAAGCACGAGTAATAGAATCCTCAGCTGATCAAATCAAATCAAGTTGGATAATACCTCACACTATTTATTGTCAGTTTTCAAATTGAACTGGATGAATTATACATAATCAAAATACGGATGAACCATGGATCATTTCTGGGAAATAAGGGAAGCATTTAAAGCTGTATGGGTCCTAAAAAAGTACTTCATTGCGTAAAAAGGCATTGACCGGACTCCTCTGTCCTGAGGCTTTAAAATCAGTTAATTCAGGTGTAAAATGATGCCTCCTGCCATCTTTTAAAGAGACGTTTGTGTGCAGTGATTATTGAAACAGTGCATTATGCGTTAGGGCTCTGATCATTCTGGGCTCTTCAGTTTAGGTTCCTGTGGGACGTTGCTGCTTTTAATAATATGGCCACGGCCCTCACAGGAGGCGCGCTGCTTTTACGCCTGGCGAGGGGAAGAATTCATCCTTCAGATTCTTGGTTAAAGGATGGCGTTGAGCTGTCCACAGGCATCATTTCGGTCTCTCTCTCTTTCTGTAAGTACATCTCACTGAACCCGCAGCGCTTACTGGGAAACCACATCTTTGATTGGCCGAGTAGCATCGCGTGACGCTATTGGTCGTTGGGTTTCCCGAACCGTTGAGGGCCGTAAAGGATGAAAAAGCAACGGCGGATAAAATGGAAGCGCTCCGTCAGCATTTTACTTCATCATCTTTAGGTGTGGGCCCATGTATTAGTGGTCCCTGGACTAAAGCCTCTTTACATCATAATTTACAGTTTTACAATCTTTCATATTCTTAATAAATAATATTGAACTGGGTGAGATTCAATCCTAGTATGTAGAATACACGAGGGAAAAGGTTGTCACACCTTACTGGCAGTGCCGGGCTGGATCAGGGACCGGGACACGGGCCCGTCCTTGGACTCTTGGCCGAGACCTATGTGATCCTGAAGGGTAAAAACAAACAGGTAAATGAAAAGAAATGAACAAAAAGAGACCCAAAATGCTCATTGTAACTTCCTGAAGGTGACCTGGGGTGGGACGGCGTGCTGGACGCCTGTGTATAATGTCCCGCACTCTGCTGCGTCCGTCTCACCCACAGCCGCTTTGTCCCTGTTCGAAACCACACCAAGAAACACAGTTGCTGTTACGTTCTGGAGCGGCGACGGAAGCGCCACCCTCGGGGCGCCCAGAGGTGGCTCCGCGCGTTCACCTGATGAGGACGACCTGGACTCTAGACGGAGCGTTGCTGATGATGTCCGAGGCGTTCTGGTGACTCCGGCCGTACAAGATCTGCCCGTTGATCTGCAAGAAGAATCACACGTTGGGCCGTCTCATTCCCCCCCCGACCTTCACCCTCTCCATCACGAATCCAGCACCCGCCGACCCTCTGCATAATCGGTCTGGTGAATCTGCAGCGGGGGGCACTCAACACTCTCTCCGCCCACGACCCACTGCTCTCAACATCTCATCCCTCCATCCCCCCCCCCCCCCCCGTCCCTCCCACACACTTCAAATCTCCGGCCCGTCCCACCTCCAGCAGCTCGTCCCCGACCCGTATCCTCCCGTCCAGACCGGCGGGCCCCCGGGGGTCTATGTCGGCCACGTGGACGCTCATGCGGGCCCTGGAGCCGCCCTGATTGTAGGAGAGGCCGATGCCCAGGCCGCGGGCCGCCGCGTCCTTCTCCAGCTCGATCATGTGCAGCCTCCCGGGCAGGCCGCCGTACCGCTGCAGCATCCTGTCTGAGGGGAGGGGGAGCAAAGCGGCGATAACGAGGTCTTCTGTGACACGGGTTCAAAAGAAGATGGATCTATTTGTCCGAGTCGGGAGCACCTCTCACACCACTTCATTGAGTCGTTGAGACCCAGCAGCACAAGCACTACAATGCCCCACCAAGGCAGCGACGGCGGTCATGTGCACGCGGCGAGGCAGGGGGAGGGGGTCAAACCTTCTTCTACGCCTTTAGAATGTTCCACAAAGGAAGAAGCACCTTGAGGACAGGCGCAGCGCTTTGTGATGCAGTTTGTTTACAGGCGCACATTTAATGCTCCTGGTGCATAAAGCAAAGCCAAGGCCTGGGGTCAGTGTGTCGGGGGTGTGGGGTGTGGGGCTGAAAGAAGAAGCTGGAACACCACCGGATGAAAAAAGCTCTTTCAAAGGACGAACCTTGAAAGCGCGAATGCAAATGTGAATGTGTTGAACCCCTGACAGTGTTACAGCGCGTTTTATTTTCCTTTTGTATCAAACGTGTGTTGTGTCTCCCCGGGACCACGAGTGCATGAGGGCGGCCTTCATCATCACCACCATATCTGTGGCCTTCATAGCGAGAACGAGCCCCCCCCCCCCCCCCCCGCCCCCTCCACTACCTGCGCTAATATCGCAGCGCTGCAACCTTCGGGGTGGTTTGTACAAGCTCCTCGTGTTGAGTGACGTCGACGTGACGCAGACTTACTCCTGGCGGCGTCGCTCCCGCTGTCAGCCGGCGGCGCGGCGCTCGCGGGGCTCCTCCTCCCCGCACGGTGGCATATCGGCGAAGGCACCTGGGGGGGGGGGGGGGGGGGACGATTTGCATTATTGAACAAGGCAGAGTTGGAGATGCCTCGAGGGGTCCCTCTGGGCCCCCCACCCCTGAGGCTCGTACAGTGTTGCTTTGGTGAGAAAATGAGGAGAAAAAAAACCTGCCGGAACAGGATGAATTAATGAACACTTTTTTTTTTTCTAATGTTGGCTAAAAATAACATGAAAGATGACCAGAATCTTGCATTATATCGTAACCGGTTCACGGGCACATGGGAGCAGAACTTCAAAAGAACATGCCGTC